>NC_052164.1:93367376-93516439 GCF_902713615.1 Scyliorhinus canicula | reverse complement strand
ATGGAGGGGGTGTGGGGAGGAGGGATGGAGGGGGTGTGGGGAGGTGGGGAGATGGAGGGGGGAGATGGAGGGGGTGTGGGGAGGAGGGGGGGATGGAGGGGTTGTGGGGAGGAGGGGAGATGGAGGGGGTGTGGGGAAGGGGGGAGGAGAGGGAGGGGGTGTGGGGAAGGGGGGAGAGGGAGGGGGTGTGGGGAGGGGGTGAGAGGAGGGGGGAGATGGGGAGGGGGTGAGAGGGGGGGGAGAGGGGGAGGTGGAGGGGGGGAGGATGGGGTGGGTAGAGGAGGGGGAGATGGAGGGGGGAATAGGAGATGGGGTTGGGGTTAGAGGAGGGATGGATGGAGGGAGGGAGTGGAGGTGGGGCGGAGGAGGAGGAGGGGGTAACCATAGAATCATTGAATTTACAGTGCTTGGGCAGCACGGTGGCCTAGTGGTTAGCACAACCGCCTCACGGCGCTGAGGTCCCAGGTTCGAATCCCGGCCCTGGGTCACTGTCTGTGTGGAGTTTGCTCATTCTCCCCGTGTCTGCGTGGGTTTCGCCCCCACAACCCAAAAATGTGCAGAGTAGGTGGATTGGCCACACTAAATTGCCCCTTGATTGGAAAAAAATAATTGGGTAATCTAAATTTAAAAAAAAAAAAAAAAGAATTTACAGTGCAGAAAGAGGCCATTCTGCCCATCGAGTCTGCACCGGCTCTTAGCCCGCGCCTCAACACTATCCCCGTAACCCCACTTCACCTTTTTGGACACAAAGGGCAATTTATCATGGCCAATCCACCTAAACTGCACATCTTCGGACTGTGGGAGGAAACCGGAGCACCTGGAGGAAACCCACGCACACACAGGGAGAACATGCAGACTCCGCACAGACAGACCCAAGCCGGGAATCGAACCTGGGACCCTGGAGCTGTGAAGTAACTGCTAACCACTGTGCTACCGGGCTGGAAGAAGAAGAGAGAAAAGGAGGGGGAAGAAGAAGAAGAGGAGGAGGAAAGACCTAGTAGAGTGAAAGGGAAGGAGAAATGGGAGGGGTAGGGAAGTTGGGAAACGCAGAGGAGGAGATGTTAGGATCTTAAATCCAGATTTATAAGGGCAGCACACTGATGCAGTGGTTAGCACAGCTGCCTCAGGGACAGCATGGTGGTGCAGTGGTTCGCACTGCTGCCTCATGGCGCCGAGATCCCAGGTTCGATCCCAGCTCTGGGTCACTGTCAGTGTGGAGTTTGAAAATTCTCCCCATGTTTGTGTGGGTTCCCCCCCAAAGATGTGCAGATTAGGTGAATTGATCATGCTAAATTGCCCCTTAATTGGGGATTGCTAAATTGCCCCTTAATTGGGGAAGAAAAATGAATTGGGTACTCTAAATTTAGTTTTTTAAATCCTGATTTATTTTCATCCTCTCAACCAGAGACGCTGAGGTCAGTGCCCATATTTCTATTGGAGTCTCTCTGTAACGGACCACTGACAGTTTTGAAGATAATGCCGTGACACAACTAAAACTAATGAT
The DNA here is from genome assembly GCF_902713615.1 of Scyliorhinus canicula. Lineage (NCBI taxonomy): Eukaryota > Metazoa > Chordata > Chondrichthyes > Carcharhiniformes > Scyliorhinidae > Scyliorhinus > Scyliorhinus canicula. The sequence continues at coordinate 93,514,935 of NC_052164.1, read as the reverse complement.
TCCATTTGTGTCCACATCCTGTTTTTCGAAGGAATAGCAAATGTGGAATTCTACTGCCAATGCAGCTAAAAGAACAATCGCAACAGTGCCTTTAAGAAATTGAGCTCTGTTGTGCTGACAGTTAAAGTCAGGCGCAAAGGCACAGAGCGCTTCACATTTTTCATACTTGAGCAACAGGTGCTGCTGTGTTCCCTTTATCATGTTCTCGGAAAAAGGTACTGTTCCCAATTGCTCTGTAACTGACATCTGTGGGTCGTGATTTTCAGTTTTAACAGCACTGTGGGTGCACTTTGTACAAGATAGCTCACCACATGAATGAGAGCGAACTGCCAACAATGTCCTCCACTCATGAACGAATAATAGTTGGAAATTCTGTACAGTGATAATCAGCCGACAGGAGAATCCAAACCAATACTTATTGGTGGCATATTATAAACTATAGTCTGGCTTCAGGATAACCAGCAAGATATAATCAGTTCCACAACTTTGTGTTCAAATCATAGTTGATAAATATAATCCCAGATAATTGTAGGAAGAAGTGATCTTCTTGGTGGTGGGATTTGAGACATAATTGCATGTTCCACTTGTGTTTGGGACACTAGTTTACCAGTGTGTCCTGTACCTGTAATTCCTTACTCTATTGTTTCCTTCCTCTGTTGTTTACTCTTAATTCAAAGTTTCTTAATTGGGTTTTCAGTCATTTAAATTGAAATTATGATTAAAGCCACCTTGTGCATTGTTAGACCTTTTTTGTTTTGAACAACAAATTGATAATATTCCTGGAAACTTCCATCTTAATGTACTTTAATCAAATGTGCAGCCAGTTGCAAAGTCATTACTCAGCCTTGTGCCTATAAGAATGTAGGTTAAACAAATCTATTATTAACTATTAGAGGATAACACTTTATTATAATTTGAGCATTCTCCAAATATTTGACACAGACATAGAATTTACAGTGCAGAAGGAGGCCATTCGGCCCATCGAGTCTGCACCGGCTCTTGGAAAGAGCACCCTACCCAAGCCCACATCCCCACCCTCTCCCCATAACCCAGTAACCCCACCCAACACGAAGGGCAATTTTGGACACTAAGGGCAATTTATCATGGCCAATCCACCTAACCTGCACATCTTTGGACTGTGGGAGGAAACCGGAGCACCCGGAGGAAACACACGCGCACACGGGGAGGACGTGCAGACTCCACACAGAGTGACCCAAGCCGGGAATCGAACCTGGGACCCTGGAGCTGTGAAGCAATTGTGCTAACCACTATGCTACCGTGCCGCCCGGGATCGAACCCAGGTCCTTGAGCACCATAGGCAGCAGCGCTAACCACATTGCCACCGTGCCACCCAAAGTAATGTAGGATAGCAGGCCATTGGGTGAGCAATGAATCCCTACAGTACAGAAGGAGGCGCCACCCCACAGGTGCGGTAGGGGGGAGAGGGAGAGAAGATACTTGCTTCCTGACAGCCCTCCTGAACTGCCTAATTATAATTGTCCGGTTATGCCCCCACTGCATCTACCCTGGCAAATACTTAAACATCTTAACCCCTTTAATTAGATGGACACTTACTCTTCTATTGTCATTCACCCTTTTGTGAAAACATGTAAGGTATTCCAAGCTGATTATTGGAGATGTTTAGTGAGACAAATGGGGATTAGCTTGCCTTGCAAGTTTTCAACAATCAGAATTGCACATATATTGGGCGGCATGTGGCGCAGTGGTTAGCACTAGGACTGTGGCGCAGTGGTTAGCAACTAGGACTGTGGCGCAGTGGTTGGCACTGGGACTGCGGTGCTGAGGACCCGGGTTCAAATCCCGGCCCTGGGTCACTGTCCGTGTGGAGTTTGCACATTCTACCCGTGTCTGCGTGGGTTTCATCCCAACAACCCAAAGATGTGCAGGTTAGGTGGATTGACCGTGCTAAATTGCCCTTCAATTGGAAAAAAATATATAATTGGGTACTCTAAAGTTTTAAAAAAAAACTGCACATAAATTGAGACCCTGTCAAGGAGGTGTTTAAACAAGCTTTCAAAATATTCCATCTTATTTAGTAAATGTGAATTTGCTGATTACAATCTAGAGAAATTCACCAAAGCAGCGATGTTTCCTCTTAAAGTGGTTGCTGTTAATCCCCAGGTAGAGGATGCTCAGCAGTTTCTTAAAGAAGTGAAAGTGGAGAAATATGACTTCACTGAGCACGAGCAGAACTTCTGGTGTTATTGCTGCAAGAGGGAAGTGAAGAAACACATCACGAACGAGAGCCTGGCAGTGCTGTACGGAGGGCTGCTGGAGCACTTTGTAAGGTACTGAATCACCTCTTTCCCCCATTTCCTGAGTAGTATAGAATAAAGATTTGTCTGCGATAGTGACGGGCAATTTCAGTGGTCACTATTGACAACCATGCTGCACTCATTGTTCTGATTTGCAACAAAATAGGAAGCACGAGTATCTCAACTGATATGAATGTTAACTTTTTGACTTTATGTAGCTCAGAACACTTGAAGCAAACCAACACATTCTGGTGGGAAAACAAAGCGGACATTAAATTGAAAGACAAGTTTCTGCTGTCTGGCGATGGTTATGAGAAGTAAGTGGCGGATTTCCACTCTGCTATTTATTTATTTATTTATTATAAATTTAGAGTACCCAATTCATTTTTTCCAATTAAGGGGCGATTTAGCGTGTTCAATCCACCCACCTTGCACATCTTTGGGTTTTGGGGGCGAAACCCACGCAAACATGTGCAAACTCCACATGGACAGTGACCCAGAGCCGGGATCGAACCTGGGACCACTGCAATTTATATTATCAAAATTTGTTCTTGTACAGCCATTCAATAAAATCAAAATTAATTCTCAACTCCACTTTATTGTCTGCTTCCCACAAGATTTCAAAAATATCATCAATCTCAGCCTTGAATACGCTCAACTACGCTACCTGGGGAATACGCTCCCCTTCAGGGGAGGCAGTGGTGTAGTGGCATTGTCACTGGATAACTAATCCAGAGACCGAGAGCAAGACCTGGGGACCTGGGTTCAAATCTCACGAGGGCCGATGGTGAAATTTGAATTCAATAAAAACTCTGTAGGGGCCTCACGGTAGCATGGTGGTTAGCATCAATGCTTCACAGCTCCAGGGTCCCAGGTTCGATTCCCGGCTGGGTCACTGTCTGTGTGGAGTCTGCACGTCCTCCCCGTGTGTGCGTGGGTTTCCTCCGGGTGCTCCGGTTTCCTCCCACAGTCCAAAGATGTGCGGGTTAGGTGGATTGGCCATGCTAAATTGCCCGTAGTGTAAGGTTAATGGAGGGGATTGTTGGGTTACGGGTATACGAGTTACGTGGGTTTAAGTAGGGTGATCATTGCTCGGCACAACATCGAGGGCCGAAGGGCCTGTTCTGTGCTGTACTGTTCTATGTTCTATGTTCTATTGAGCATTCACAACCGAGTGAAGAACTCCTGTCTGGAGTTTGCACATTCTCAGTGTGTCTGCGTGGGTCTTGCCCCCACAACCCAAAAAGATATGCAGGGTAGGCGGATTGGCCATGCTAATTTACCCCTTAGTTGGAACATTTTTTAAAAGATGGGGTATTTGGGGACCCATTTTGAAATATGGTCCTGCAGCAATGTTCAACAGGCTTCCACAAAGAAAGAATGAAAATGATGGGCGGAAAATGACCTGCTGATCCATCAAGTCTGTCTCATACAGTCATGTTACAGCCAGGCATCCCAATCTTTTATGCACCATCAGCTATGTCAATTCCTTAATGGGGCAAAACAAACCAACAATTTTTTCTTCGTGAAAAACATGGTTAATTTGAAGATAAAAGAATACTGGAAAACTCTGCTCAAAACCCCCAACGGTGGTCAAATAAGTCCCATGAGACTTCAGTGAACGCATGGAAACAACCATCTCTAGGCAGTGGTAATGGCTTCAGCCGGGACCTCGTCCAGTTCTCTTTGGAAGTCCTGCTGCAAATTCACACCAACTGCGTGAGCTAGCAACCATTTCCTTCATTTTTTTTTCCTCCCCCCCCCCCCCCCCCCCCCTGTTTGATGTGCTTTGCTATGTCACAAAATGATATGTGTATGCTTTATATGGAGGTTAGGGGGCCCCTAACTGTATCCTTAATTGGGGACCAATTATGAGAGAAGAAAAATGAATAAAAACTAGGACTTTTTCCAGTTTTTCAGAATTCTCTTTCCACTGTCTATTTTATTAAGGTTCAAAGTGGCTGTCGCAAAGGCAGTGGAAAACTATGAAGAGAAGGAGGACGAATATATTAAACAGGTATGTTTAGGTTAAATTGGTGTAAATGAATGAGATTCGATGCAATGTTATCGTTAAGGTGTTAGCTGTGGGTAGCATTCTTGCCTCTTGTGTCAGTAGATTGTCATATCCTACTTTGGGGTGGGGGGGGGGGGGGCTCAGCACAGATTCTAACCTGTCACTCGAAATTGCAGTACTGAAAGGATTCCATGGCACCAGTTCAAAGCTTCGCAGTGCCAGGGTCTCCCGGTTTCAATTCCGGGTGACTGTGTGGAGTTTACACATTCTCCCCGTGTGTGCGTGGGTTTCCTCCTGGGTGCTCCAGTTTCCTCCCACAGTCCAAAGATGTGCAGGTTCGAGAGGTTGGTCATTCTAAATTGCCCCTTTGTGTCCAAAAGGTTTGGTGAGTTAAGGGCAATGGGGTGTGGGTCTCGGTAAGGTGCTCTTTCAGTGGGTAAGTCCAGACGCGATGGGCCGAATGGCTGCCTCCTGCACTGTAGGGATTTTATGAAATGGAGAAATATCAAAGAGCAGAGGAATTCTTCCCAATTTTATTTCCCTCTCGAAACCACAAATAAAATATCTGGTTATTTTTGTCACTCTGTGGGAGCTTGCAAATTGGCTGCTGCACTTTCTACATTCGAGCCGTGATGACACTTCAAAAATTACTTCACTGACTGATACACACTTTGGGATGTCCTGAGGTTGTGGAAGGTGATGTGAAATATGCATGTCTTTCTTTAGCCTATGACCCGGTGCATCTCTGCTACATTGTCTCTTTCTCAACCATTTAAATAATCAGATTTGGGCATACTAGAAGCCCTGATAATTTATGTTCCTGTTGTCAAAATATGTCCAGTCTTGGGGGCAGCACGGTGGCGCAGTGTGTTAGCCCTGCTGCTTCACGTCCCAGGTTCAATCCCAGCTCTGGGTCGCTGTTTATGTGGAGTTTGCACATTCTCCCTGTGTCTGCGTGGGTTTCGCCCCCATAAACCAAAGATGTGCAGGATAGGTGGATTGGCCACGCTAAAATTGCCCCTTAATTGGAAAACATTTATAAAAAAGGAACTTGTTACAGGTGACACCGTGGTTAGAACTACTGCCTTACAAAGCCAGGGACCCGGCTTCAATCCCTGCCTTGGATGATTGTGTGGAGTTTGCACATTCTCCCCTTGTCTGCATGGGTTTCCTCCAGGTGCTCTGGTTTCTCCCTGTGTCTGCGTGGGTTTCGCCCCCACAAACCAAAGATGTGCAGGGTAGGTGGATTGGCCACGCTAAAATTGCCCCTTAATTGGAAAAAATTAATTGGGCACTCTAAAGTTTAAAAAATAAATAAGTAACTATGTCCAGTCTTTGACCAAGAAAATCTAATAGTGTTACTAAAACAAAACCAAAGTGACAACTGAGAATATACAGGTATATCTTACAACCAGTACTGTTTAACGAGATTGCACTAAAGTTCTCTGGTTTTATTTTTGTAATACTGGTGTGAAGCCGCCACAGTCCCCAAGGACTAGAGGCTACTCTCTCCTTTTGAGACAGAGCTGACTGGTGGTGATTTAACCTGGGGAGCCACCACACCTCGGCTGAGGGGCAAGGTTGAGAAGGCGTGGCCTTCATGGATAACGTCAGCCAGGACGTGAATTGAATGTGCGCTGTTGGTGTCGCTCCACGTCATGAACCAGTCGTCCAGCTAACCGACCTCCTATCTGGGTATGGTGCTTATCAGAAAACTGTTGTGTCCTCCTGGTACTGAGGATTTGCAAGGGACCGTCTTGATTATTGCTTCAAAGAAGCGTAAGACACTGGTTGATATCTCATTGAAACATTAGCATCATTGTTAACCATATCAGCAGGAATTATTTTCTTTGCTACTTGAACAAAGGAGTTAACCTAACCATCCTTTTTAATGCTTCCATTCAGTTACTGTAGTGTACTTGTTACCGATAATGTATTGCCTGTGTCTAAAGGCAGGCCTGTGTTCTCCCCCCCCCCCCACCCCGTGTTTAATAGATTCCATTGTCTCTCTTGACTTTTCACTGCAGCAACAAGTGATTATTTTAAATTTTGTCATTTGTTCAATTCCCTCTAGGAAGCAGAATATATTCGAGAAGTGGAACGGAGAAGACAGGAGGTAGTGCAGGCTGGCTTTGAGGTTGGTTTTACCTGGATGAGCCTGAACAGTATCCATGGCAACTGTTGTATTTTACACCTACTGATATACGTATTGCGCAATTACTCTGAAAGACATAAATGAGGCTTCCTTGATAATTTGCTGGTTAAGGCCGTACATAGCTAAGCCGTAGGAAAGCCCTGAACTTTAGACTCCTGATCTGTTTTGGCAAATCTCAGTGAGGGCGACATTCAAATGGCTGCAATTGGCATTCGCTGAACTTCTGTTGGAGTGGAAAGTCACAAAGCCTGGATGCTTTATGTCAATCGCAATCCAGAGATGCTCCCCCTGCCACCCCAGAGCCCAAAAGCGTGTGTGCAGATATTATGTAAAGCTAGGATTGAGCACTTGACTTCAATTAGTTTTCCAACATTGCCTGTCAACAGTAGGACAACCACCAGCCACAACTGGAGCCTTCAGAGAGGAAACAAAAGGACTTAAAAATTCTTAAGCGATGCTGTGTTTTTCCACTTTATTCATACAAAACTGACTCAAACCAAGAAATCTCCAATCTAAAAGCAATTGCTTTAATTCAGAGTTGAGTTTTGTGGAACAGTATATGCAGTAATGCCTCTAAATATGGTTCTATTAATATATGAACATTCCCTCCTTTTGGTTTTGCTATTCCTGCAGGTTAGGTGGATTGGCCACGCTAAATTGCCCCTTTGTGTCCAAAAGGGTAGGTGGGGTTACGGGGATAGGATGGAGGTGTGGGCTCCCCAGGTTAAATCACCACCAGTCAGCTCTGTCTCAAAAGGAGAGAGTAGCCTCTAGTCCTTGGGGACTGTGGCGGCTTCACACCAGTATTACAAAAATAAAACCAGAGAACTTTAGTGCAATCTCGTTAAACAGTACTGGTTGTAAGATATACCTGTATATTCTCAGTTGTCACTTTGGTTTTGTTTTAGTAACACTATTAGATTTTCTTGGTCAAAGACAACCACCAGCCACAACTGGAGCCTTCAGAGAGGAAACAAAAGGACTTAAAAATTCTTAAGCGATGCTGTGTTTTTCCACTTTATTCATACAAAACTGACTCAAACCAAGAAATCTCCAATCTAAAAGCAATTGCTTTAATTCAGAGTTGAGTTTTGTGGAACAGTATATGCAGTAATGCCTCTAAATATGGTTCTATTAATATATGAACATTCCCTCCTTTTGGTTTTGCTATTCCTGCAGGTTAGGTGGATTGGCCACGCTAAATTGCCCCTTTGTGTCCAAAAGGGTAGGTGGGGTTACGGGGATAGGATGGAGGTGTGGGCTTAAGTAGGGTACTCTTTCCAACGGCCGGTGCAGACTCAATGGGCTGAATGGCCTCCACTGTAAATTCTTATGATCTGATTTCTAACTTTTTCTTTTCCTGTACTGAGTGAGGGATATCATTGTAACCTTTTCCCCATTCTGTTAATGTTTATAGAAAATTAGCAGAAAAATGTGATTCGAATGATGGCTTCAATTCAGTGTGATGAATGGCCTCCCCTTATGTTCTACTCCCTGTGGTTCAAACCTCTCTATCCATAATGCTCATATCCCATAAACATCTTTTTTTAAAAACCTCTATCTGCAAAGAGAATTACTTTCCTCCAAATCGGTTAGTCTCAAACCTCAGCTATATGTTCAAAGGCAAAATATGGGTGTCGCTGCTGAGATTAAATGTCTTTGTGGGGGCAATAAAGGTGATGTTGACTAACAACTAGAGGAGCCCCTACAACAGGCATGCACTGATTATGAGTACTGTATCCCTCATTAGAATGGAAAACATGCTCCTAAACTGCATCTTAGTCAGGTTGGGTATATTTTGAATTTTCTATCTGTGCATTTTAAGAGAATTAAACATCCTTGTCTGATTGTACCCCAGAAATGATTCTGTGCCCTAAAGGAAGAGGGAAGTTAGGATTTTCTTAAAGTGAATGAAAATTTTGATACAGGTCGAGTATCCTTGACCCGTAACTCCAAAAACCAAACACACCCATAAACCTCGCGACCTTTAGCATGGAAAGTTTAATTGTTTTGCGCTGTTTGTTTACCACGTGGTTTTGTGGCAAACATTTTTTTTTAAAGTGAACTTGTGGGCATGGTGGCACAGTGGCTCGCACTGCTGCCTCATGGTGCCGGGTCACTGTCTGTGTGGAGTTTGCACATTCTCCCCGTGTCTGCATAGATCTCACCCCCACAACCCAAAGATGTGCAGGGTAGGTGGATTGGCCATGCTAGGGGATAGGGCAGGGAATGGGCCATCGTAGGGTGATCTTTCAGAGGGTTGGTGCAGACTCAATTGGCCGAGTGGCTTCCTTCTGCACTGTAGGGTTTCTATGGGTATGGATTCCCTGCAGTTATTCAGTGATGCAGCTTGCTTTTCTCGCCATTTTATTTACTTTACACAATAGCTAGCCTAGGCTGAAATGCGATTGGCCCCGAGGGTTTCGGGTAAAGGTCATGTGACCTATAGGTACAAATTTTCCAGTAGCTACATTTATCCCTTTCCCAGTTATCTGTTGAAAATAATGGAAAACCAATTCTCTGTTTAAGATGTTCTAAAGAAAATGGACATAATAAATACATCCATTGCGATGTAATTCCACAAATCAAACATTTACTCGGTTGCAATAGCTTGTCACCAATATTCAATATAATGTATTATTTTATTAATGTAAATATTTCCTAGACTAGTATATTTAATGCTAGTCTCCTTTGTTTAATATAGGAACAGTGAAGGGAAATATTTGCACGGTGAAAGGTTTGGTGTATTTGTGTTGTTTTAAGTGAGGAAGGCATTAACAATGCTTCAAACAGCCTTGGAACACGGGAACAATTTGACTCCTGTACCCAGCCCTGAGAGCTCACCAATGTAGGTAACCAGCATGTGAGTTTATGGCTGGGAGTCTGTTACTCAAATATAGCAGAGGGAGCACTTGTAAAGCTAAATTGTTGTGGATTATATCCTATTCCCCAAGATCATCAAGACCATTGGGGTTGAACATCTAGAGCCTGCGTAGTTTTGTTACAATGCATTTTACAGATGAACATCTGGATGCTTATTCACCTCTTGCAATAGTTACTACTGATGCTGTATTTTAAACTTTAAGAAAAAAGTGTTGATTTTTCCTGAATCAAAACCAGCCACAGGCAGAGCAGAATTCTGTCGATGGGTTTCCAGTGTTTGCAGTCGACCACTATGAGAGGTAAGAGAAAAGTGTTTTATTATTATTTTTTAATCTCTACTGATATGTTGACAAAACGTGTAAACATTATCGTTATCACGGCAGTCGGTCCTTGTGACACCTTTAATCTGTGTTGGAAAATGCATAGATGTGAATGCCGAGTGAGGGTATGATCAGGCATTTCTGATCCACACTTGAACGTTCATTATCAAGCCTCGCACGTGAAGATTGACCAGGTATTGGATGACCTGATATTGGAAGGTAGCTGGCTCTGATGCGACCATATCCCAGGAAGAATTGTATAAATTGAAAGGCATTGCTGTGATTCCAACAGTTCGTCCAACATCCCAGAATATCTCCCTCTATTTCTAGTTCCTGGAGAACATGCTCCTTAGTATTTGCAAGTCCTGCATGTGTTGGATGATTTGTAAACTCGGGACAAAACTGTCACTGTTACCCCACAAGATGACATTCAGGTAAGTCTTAAGGCAGATGTTGAAAGTTATCCCCATGGTGCTGCTCCATGTTGGAAAGTCAGCATGTAACACCATATATGTAGGCTTGTGTGACTTCTCTGTCCCACTAGTATGGTCAGTTGTGGAACCAGAAGCTAGATGTATCCAGGAGGGAAATGACACTTGGAAAGAGCCATGCTTGTGTGCATTCCAGCACCTAGCTGCAGAGTGGCACTGACGCAATGTTCTGGGGTCAGATTAGTTATCCTTTCACTTATAAAAAGTGTGTGTGTGTATATGTGTATGTGTGTGTGAGAGAGAATCTCTGGTAGGTCTTTAATTCCGACAACTAGTTTTGCTGTGGCATTCTCTAAATCAAGTCTTAATCACAGGTGTTTATATAGGTGGAACCACTAGAAGGTGGAGGGCTTTCAGATGACATTTTATAACTCTTATCTCCCCCCCCCCCCCCTTCCCATTCTCCTGTCACCGTGTTTCTTTCTATTGCGTATTTTCTTTCCTTTTTACCCCTTCTCCATCCCCTATTATTTGCAGTTGACATCTGATGGTGGCACGCTGGGGAGAAAAATGACTTGTCTTTCCCACAGCAGAAAAATATGGTGCATTTTGATCAAGAGTTAACCCCAACTTCATTGGATTTGATTTGTTTTCTCTGCGTTTAGATAGGGTTTTGTTTTAAACAAATCAGGTCACTGAATGTTGGCAGTCTTGGGAAAGACGGTGACAATGGAGATGCACTTTTTCAAAGATCCTGTAACTTCTTGTCAGTTTTCTCCTTTTTTTTTAAATGGCTGAAATTGTTTTTCCCAGGAACGGTAGAACTGTTAGAGGGATGGTGCACACCTAAAGCTGTCCCTGAATACCAGTTATTCAGCAGTTCCAACTTCTCCTACTTCTTACATAATTAACGTCTCAACCATGATACAGGCGGATTGTGTTATTGCCCCCCCCCTCATCCACATACCCCATTCAGCAACTCTGAGAACTGCTGTGCATCTGCTTCTTGCCTCTGCCAAACTAACCACTAAAACGATCCTGACTTCCATCCCCTTTGGCTAAGACTCAGTTTCCCATCCCATTTCTTCCCGACTAAGTCAGACTTCTCGACTTGGAGAGATTGGTGCAAAGACGATTCTCGATTGTCTTTGCCAACAGATTTATAGCACAGGGAGTGGAATGGGGAATGTTTCCAAGACCAGCAATTTCTTGGATGTTTTTCTTATTCCCAAAGAAGACTGCTGACGAGAAGACGCACCTTGAATATGTGATAACATCATGAATTCCAGAGAGTTGAGGAGGAGCGATAAAGTAAAAAATGCTGAAGTTTCCAATCTTAATGTTGGAATGTGTCTGGTGGAGTGAGGATATAGATACACAGCTTTTATTTCTGTGTTGGAATTGTGAAGGATATTCACCCTGCAGTTGCCCAGGCTGCAGAGCCCTGTTGTTATGTTGCTGCTAACCGTGAAGGTCAAGCCATGGTCCGGAGGAGTGATAGATTCATACTTTCAATGAAAATTCATTCATCTGTTTGTTTGTTGAGGGGGTGGTGGGGAGAGCATGCTCTTTTACAAAAACTATTCAGATAATTTTATTGTCTCTCTGCAAGTCATGGTGTTGGTGCCTACAGCACGGAAGACACGGAACCTGGACCGAGTGGAGTACATTTTCATCATCCCAGTAATATGACAAATGGACAAACCTTGACTTTCGTTGGTGGCCAGGTGATGTGTGAATATATAATTTGAGGTACTTCTGTGAAGTGTCAATGTGTTTTGGGTGCATAACAGTGTTAGATGTTGCAGCAAAATCTATTCAACTGGAAGGAAAGTTTGATGTGCAATGCTGCTGCACCCTTGATACCTTTTCATTGTTTATTTGGGGAGAGAATTTGCACTGGTACTTCCAACTTCCATCTACTTTCTGAAGCCTTGTGGCACTTCAGCGCGGCTTGTTGCACGGAAGAGTTTGGACCTGACCTGCTGTAATCTCATACTCACGCTCTGGATCTACCGACACATCAAGGTGGCCTATACTAAAGTCAGTATGTAATCCAACCATTGTGGTTTGTGCTGAAATCAGATATACTCCAAGCATCAACTATTTGGATTTTTAAAAAGCTTTTAGAGAAAATGCTTCAGGCTGCTGCTCTCTTGAGAATAAACTTAATATCAGCAATCCACTTGAGAAGGGGTTTGAAGGGGCACGGGACAGTGGCGCAGTGATCAGCTCTCGGCGCCGAGGACCCGGGTTTGAACCCAGTCCCGGGTCACTATCCGTGAGGGGTTTGCACATTCTCTGTGTGGGTCTCACCCCCACAACCCAAAGACGTGCAGGGTAGGTGGATTGGCCACGCTAAATTGCCCCTTAATTGGGGGGAAAAAAAATAGTGTGCTCTAAATTTATTTTTAAAACTCGGTTCCCTTGATTTGCATTTATTTGGTGTGTACAATGTAGTTTTAAACCTGAGCAATACAGTTGTATTTTCATTGTGGTTATGGTATTTATAAAAGGCTAAGACGCTGCATAATTGTTGCCGTGACTGCGATATGATGTAGCTGACCCATGTAGTCTGATCATATGAGTATATGAAAAAGCAAAAATGATACTAACGTTTACTTGAATATTCCATCTTTTTAATGTGCAATTTTAATTTGGGTTTGGTCTGCTTGGATTTGCAATTAATGTCTCTAACTTTTCCTGCAGTTCCAGATATCCGAACCAGAAACCAGGAATATTTACACAGGTGAAGAAATCACTTTCTGCAGGTTTTCAATGTGTACTGTAATGACTCATTTTGAAGTGGAATTTGGGAAAAGATTAGTATGCAAGTGTTATATATTTGGATGATGCAGTGATCAGTAAACAAACATCTTCTGTGTGAAGTAGTAATTTGCGAATTAGTATAAACCAGAGTTTATACTGGTGTAGTTACTTGAATATCACTTGAGTAAATGCTGCTGATTAACAGGCAGGCATACAGTGGGCTGCATTATTAGCCACTTAAGTTTATTGTACTGCAACATCTGATGAACAAATTTCACCTTAATTTCCATCGTGAGGGTCTAGAAACAATAGGTGTAACCTAATAGCATGTTTTTGGTGTAGAATATTTGCAGAAATATGAATACTTTTCTAGTGATCCAACACATGTACAATTTGACCATTTTATATAATTTTCCAAACGTTTTCATTTTAGTTTCTCCCTTCCCTCTTTCTGATTTTTTTCCCTTTAATATTCTGGGAGTCACTAGCAAGGCTGGCATTCATTGCCTATCCCTGGTTGCTGTTGAGAAGGTAACAGTGAGTGACCTTTCTGAATGCTACAGTCTGTTTGCTGAAGGTACTCCCACATTTCTCATCTAAGAGAATAGCAGCATACTGCTGGCCTTCAACAAGTTATATATGAGAGGATACCTTGCCATCTGGATCTGTGTACTGTACATAAAGGTTCTCGCCCTTCCAGTTTAACTGTATATTATTTCTCTTTTAAATTCTTCTGTTTAATATTATAAATCACTTTACTCAGAATTTTCAGGATCACGAGGGTAGGTTGTAATCTTGTGGGATATCTGCATCTTCACTTCTGCAAAACCTCAAGTTGCAAACCTATATTTATTTGTGAAATAAATTAGACCAGATTCTTCTGTGAAAAGATGCACCTTCTTTACACTGTTGCCATTTATTATTTTTCTCCACCTTTAACATTATAGTTCTGTTCTGATTTAAGATCATGCTCTGGTGATTGCACCTTTGTTTCCAGCTGATAATCTTTACATCTGATCTCCAGGTGCTACTCCACCCTGGCTTATCGATGAGGACGATCCAGACACTACACCAAAGCCAATAGGGCCATCTTATGAGGAGTTTATCCAACAGAGTATGTGTTTGATATTCTGGATGACCACTTAATTAGAATGGATTGAGATGTCATGAAATCATAATGTTACTGCACAGAAAACAACATTTTTTTTTTTTAGAAAACATTTTATTGAGGCATTTATAATTTTAACATTCTAAACGAGAGCAGTCGGACACACACACACAACTCCAGTAACATCCCCCCCCCCACCCCGCCTGCACTAACTCCTAGTTACCCATATATTAGATTCCCTGCCCCCCCCCCCCCCCCCCCGCTTCCTGTTGACAGTCAGTTTTCCTCAAAGAAGTCGATGAACAGCTGCCACCTCCGAGGGAACCCCTGTAATGAATCCCGTAAGGCGAACTTAATCTTTAGCCTGAGAAACCCTACCATGTCACAGACCCACACCCTGACTTTGGAGGCTCCGAGTCCCTCCATCGCAGCAAAATCCGGCTCCAGGCCACCAGAGGCCAAAATATCGCACCCCACCCCACCAGGCTCCCAACTGTACCTTGGTACACATGACAATAAACAAATCCAATCCAATCTAAGAAGGTCCTTCTTGAGCAGGGGCGCGGGGAGGGAGTCTTGGCCCTTCCGAACTTTATTAACTACTACTGGGCAGTCAATATTTCGATGGTTAGGAAATGGGTAGTGGGGGAGGGGTCGGTGTGGGAGCGAGTGGAGGCAGCATCTTGCAAGGGCACGGGTCTGGAGGCTCGGTTAACGACACCTCTGCCATTCTCGCCGGCCTGGTACTCCACAAGCCCAGTGGTAGTGGGAACCCTGAGAGTGTGGGGGCAATGGAGCAGCACATGAGACTGTAGGGGGTGTCGGTGTGGTCACCGATCTGTGACAATCACTGGTTCGCTCCGGGGGGGGGGTGGCTGAACAGGGGCTTCAGGAGGTGGCAGAGGGCAGGGATTGAGGTGTTTCGGGATCTCTTCATTGTGGAGGGTTTTGCCGAGCCGAGGGGAGCTAGAGGAGGAGTTTGAGTTGCTGGGTGGGAGCGGAGTTCGGTACCTGCAGATGTGGGACTTTGTCTGGAGGCAAGTTCCAAGCTTCCCTCGCCTCCCTCTGAGGGGACTACAGGACAAGGTGGTATCTAAAACAGGGGTTGGTGAGGGGAGGGTCTCAGAAATATATAAGGAATTGATGGGAGTGGGAAGGGGTCCCAATCGGGGAGGTGAAGAGGAAGTGGAAGGACGAGTTGGAATTTCCCATTTCCTAACCATCGAAATATTGACTGCCCAGTATTAGTTAATAAAGTTCGGACGGGCCAAGCCTCCCTCCCCGTGCCACTGCTCAAGAAGGACCTTCTTGGATTAGATTTGTTTATTGTCATGTGTACCAAGGTACAGTAAAAATATTTTTCTGCAAGCAGCTCAACGGATCATTAAGTCTTCACCCTCGGGGGTTTTCTCAGCCCCTATAAAACCTGAGATCGCCACGTTCATCTTCCTAAAAAAGGCCTTGGGGGATGAAGATTGGAAGACACTGAAACACAAACAGCAATCTCGGGAGGACTGTCATCGTCAGTCTGTACCCTCCCCGCCAATGACAGCGGGAGCACGTCCTACCTACGGCAGTCCCCTTTCATTTGCTTAATCACCCTGCCCAAATTTAGTTTATGAAGCTGACCCCAGTCCCTTGCCACCTGAATCCCCAGGTACCTAAAACACCTTCCCACCACTTTGAATGGCATCTCCCTCGGTCTCCTCTCCTGCCCCCCTTGCCTGGATCGCGAAGACCTCGCTCTTGCTCATGTTCAGCTCTTACCCTGAAAACTGGCCAAATTCCTCCAGTATTCCCATAATTCCTGCAATTTCCCCCCCCCAAAACGGATGTTACATAAAGGAGCAAATCATCCACATCGAGCAAAACCCAATGTCCCCCTGCACAGACTAAAATACTCTGATCGAACCCGGTTGGTCCTTGCATTCGCCACCAGTGCCTGATCCACAAATCCCTGCCCGAACCTTCCCAGGACATCCCACAGGTACCTCCACTCCACCCAATCAAAGGCCTTTTCTGTGATCATGGCCACTACCACCTCGACCTCGCGCCCCTCCGCAGGCATCATTGTCACATTTGGGCAGCATGGTAGCATTGTGGATAGCACAATTGCTTCACAGCTCCAGGATCCCAGGTTCGATTCCCGGCTTGGGTCACTGTCTGTGCAGAGTCTGCACATTCTCCCCGTGTGTACGTGGGTTTCCTCCAGGTGCTCCGGTTTCCTCCCACAGTCCAAAGATGTGCAGGTTAGGTGCATTGGCCATGCTAAATTGCCCTTCGTGTCCAAAATTTCCGTTAGTGTTGCTGGGTTATGGGGGTAGGGTGGAGGTGTGGACCTTGGGTAGGGTGCTCTTTCCAAGAGCCGGTGCAGACTCGATGGGCCGAATGGCCTCCTGCACTGTAAATTCTATGAAATATTGGACATCAGGTGTCGTCCCATCACAAATCCTGTCTGGTCATCCCCTATTACCCCCGGAACACAATCCTCTATGCGTGTGGCCAAGATCTTTGCCAGCAGTTTCACATCCACGTTCAACAGGGAGATCGGCCTATATGACCTTCAGCTCCGGATCCTTATCCAGCTTCAAAATAAGGGAAATCGATGCCTGCAATAACTTTGAGGGGAGCACCCCCCCTCATTAAAAGCCTTTACCAGGAGTGGCCCCAGCAGCCTGGAAAACTTTTTTATAAAACCCAACCGGGTATCCGTGAGTCCCCAATTGCATCACCCCCAACCCATCTATAACCTCCCCAAGCCCAGTTGGGGCTCCCAGACCCTCCACCAACTCCTCATCTATCCTCGGGAACTCGTCTCTTTCCCCCCCCCCCCAAAGGAATCGCTTCATACCCTCCTCCCTGGGTGGGGGGTGTTCCGATTTATACAATCTACTGTAAAAGGAGGCGTTATGATCCCTGTAGAGACTAACAAACCAAAGAACAAATGGAATTTAACAAATGATCCTGATTAGAAAACAATGCTTAAGATTACACTTTTTTGCAGGGCAGCATGCTGGCGGAGTGTTTAGCATTGCTGTCTCACGGCGCCGGGGGTCCCAGGTTCGATCCCGGCTCTGGGTCACTGTCCGTGTGGAGTTTGCACATTCTCCCTGTGTTTGTGTGGGTTTCACCCCCACAACCCAAAGATGTGCAGGGTAGGTGGATTGGCCAGGCTAAATTACCCCTTAATTGGAAAAAATGAATTGGGTACACTAAATTTTAATCACTTTTTGTAACTTTAATGATAAATTAACAGGCAAATTGAAGTCAAAAATGAACTACAGTTTTTTGGAGGCCAGTTGAGCTCAGTTGGCTGGACAGCTGGTTCATGATGCAGAGCGAGGCCAGCAGCGCAGGTTCAATTCCCGTACAGGCTGAGATTATCCTTGAAGGCTCTGCCTTCTCAACATTGGCCTTTGCCTGAGGTGTGGTGATCTTCAGCTTAAATCACCACCAGTCAGTTCTTTCCCCTTGAAGCCTATGGTCATCTGGAACTGTGGCGAATTTACATAATTTTAAATTACTCATTAAATAGTGAATACAAAGATTTAGATCTCAGATTTACTGAATGGTCAGTCAAGCCTATATGGCATCAATTTGAAAATGAAAATCGTTTATTGTTACAAGTAGGCGTCAAATAAAGTTACTGTGAAAAGCCCCTAGTCGCCACATTCCGGCACCTGTTTGGGGAGGCTGGTACGGGAATTGAACCTGTGCTGCTTGGCCTGCTTTAAAAGCCAGCTACTTAGCCCTATGCTAAACCAGCCCCCGAGTCCTTTGAAAGCTCTCAACCTCCTTGGGTAGAATTCCAGCTCTTTTCTGAGTATTTGGCCTCCCATCCTCTGCTACCAGCAACTCAAGTCAATCGGAGTTCTTCGGGCACTTCTGCAGAATCTTCTCAGCTCTGCTCACGACAACTCGATGCCGTGGATCCCCTCAGCACCTTTATCCGAGCAGGCCATGACAACCTTGTGCAATGTATGGCTACACGCACTGACAAGAACAGCTGCAACATCCTTTATATTTAAATAATTTGCTTGTTGGCAGCTCCTGGATTCAAACTTATTTTTCATTTTCAAATGCATCGTTCTCTTCTGCACCTTGTCACTTGGCATGTTTCCACGCTCACCCCTGGATAGTGTGATTGTGGGCTTCTGCACCTGCCCTATTGAATGTAGGCAAGCATTGCTCTGAATCCCACCAGATCATGCCACACAAAGTGAAGTCAGGTGGGACAAGGGTATGTATGCCTGCTACCTGCCCATGGCAAGATCGAAAGAGCACGCCCCAAAGGAGGAACCCAACCCAGTTACGCTGTCCCTCCCAAAACAGTCTGGTGCCACAGCTGAGCCATAGCTGTGAGTCCACCTCACTCATCTGCCAGCCACCCACTGTGGACATCACAGGAAGAGAGCTTAAAACGTTAAAAATGTTAAGAGCATTTTAAAATTAGTGATGCTCAAGGTCAGAATTGGGATATTCAGTTGTCGCGGGGTTGGAGATTACATAGGCCACAGAAGAATTTGAAAGCCAGAATGAAAATGTTGGACTTGGAACCAACGCAGATCAGTGAGCACAGGGGTAGATATTTGAATGAGATGTGGTGAGTTAGAATAAGGGCAAGAGTTTCAGATGAGCTCAAGTTTTAAATGACCATTTAACATGCAACCCATATTTTTCTCTTCTGACTAGCTAATGGCAGCACAGTGGTTACCACTATACCAGGGTCCCAGTTCAGGTCCCAGTTCAGGTCCTTGCCTTTGTGGAATCTGCATGTTCTCCCCGTGGGTTTCCTCAAGTCCCGAAAGATATGCTGTTAGGTGAATTGGACATTCTAAATTCTCCCTCAATGTACCTGAAAAAGCACTGCAATGTGGCAACATGGGGATCTTTCACAACTTCATTGCAGTGTTGATGTAAGCTGACTTATGACACTAAAAGATGATTATTCGTGGCACTGAGGACCTGGGTCACTGTCTGCATGGGTCTCACCCCCACGATCCAAAGATATGCAGGGTAGGTGCAGTGGCCACCTGGGTACTCCCTAAAAGGATTGTTAATAGCATCCCATTCTCCTGATTGTTCTCTGTACCCATTAAGGCAATGAGGCATTTTGTAACCATTTTAAAAATGTTCAAGGGCACACAATAGAGCAGTGGTTAGCACTGCTACCTCACAGCACCAAGGTCCCAGGTTCAATCCTGGCCCACTGTCCATGTAGAACATAGAACAGAACAGGCCCTTGGGCCCTCAATGTTGTGCCAAGCCATGATCACCCTACTCAAACCCACGTATCCACCCTATTCCCGTAACCCAACAACCTCCCCCTTAGCCTTACTTTTATAAGGACACTACGGGCAATTTAGCATGGCCAATCCACCTAACCCACACATCTTTGGACTGTGGGAGGAAACCGGAGCACCCGGAGGAAACCCACGCACACAGGGGGAGGACGTTTGTATGGTCTCATCCCCACAACCCAAAAGATGTGCAGGGTAGGTGGATTGGCCACACTAAATTGCCCCTTAATTGGAAAAAATAATTTTAAATGTTCAAGCCACCCTTTAATTTATTGTCCTAAATATATGCTCTAGTTATGGTATTCCTGACCAAAGGAACTATTTGGAAACCATTTTTTAAGATCACCTCTTGGGCTTCTCTGCTCTATTGGCCAAAAACACAACTCCTCAAATGATGACCCTCAACTGTGAATCTCCTGTGTGCATATTAGTTACAAAGAACAATACTTGAAATAGGCCAAGTAGAGATGAACTTCATTGTTTGCAGTGGTTAGATAATGAGCATATGGATTTGCAGTTCTGTATTTGAAAGTCAAATTTGGAAAGCCACAAAAAGCTAATTGAATGCTATATTTTGGGGAAATATCAGACTAAAACCAGTAATTGGGAATCTATATAAAATCATAGTTGGAAGGGTTTGAGAGTTATATTCAGAATGTTGAGGCAATAGCGGGTGGTGCATTACCATGCTGCCTGGTATTAGCAAATACAAATTGGGAAATATTCATTTGAATACAGGAGATTTGATGGAGGGACTTGAAATTGATAGAGAAATGGGATAAAGCAGGGCAATGAAGGTTATGAAGCTGCAAACTGCAGGTAATTAACTCTGACCATGTTGACATTCAACCAGTTCGATAACAAGGAAGGCATAAGATTAGGACCACTGCTAAAAGGTAGGCCAATATCAAGCTCCATTGAAGACAAAGTAGCACTTGCTAACTTACAGAAACTTCGAGCAGATTTTGTACAATTAAATTCACCAGGTACTCAAGATTTGTTTTAATTTCAGAAGAGAAGGAGAAACTGAAGAAACTTCCTCCAAATAGAGTTGGTGCCAATTTCAACCACACATCGGAAACTGACGATTCCTGGTTGCCGTCGTTTGGCCGAGTGTGGAATGATGGCAGGAGGTGGCAATCCAGGTTGGGGAGATTTTGCTTCTATAACCTTAATTACCTAGCTTCCAGCCTCCTTTGATATGCACTCAATTACCAACAGGTTTCATTCTTTTGCGTGGTCAGTGACTTAATTGGTACTAACTCCTAGCCTCAATATTTGGCTGCTACACATTGTCCACCTCCTTGAACAGACTTCTTTCATTTTGCAGGCATCAGTTCAGGTTAGAGGAAGGCAAAAAAAGAAAACGGGACAAGAGATGACCAGAGGAGATTTTTGGAAGAGAGGAAAATGGTTGATACTCTGTTAAATATTTAATGTTAGCTACTATTATTACTACACATCCTGTATAAAAACATTGAAATGTTTTGTACTCTAATAAATAGTTGAATTCCAATACAATAACCAGGAACTGTAAATTATGATCTCACTAATGGTACAGTTTGATTTATAAGCCACTATCCTAACTGCTGGCCTAACTATTGTAAACTAAAATTCAATGGAAAAAAGTTTGTTCATAAGACTTCAATTTCCATGCAATAAAACTTAATAGAAATTGAATTATTTGGTCAGCTCCGTCCTTTCATACCACAGCAAACAACTACTACATACACAAGCACATTGTTAGGAGAAAAATCAATGAATAGCATTTTCATGTAAACCATTCCTGGCCATGTATCTGTGCTACCAACAAAAACATATTACATAGTCTATCATGAACTCAAATGCATGTCCCCAAAACAAAATACTACCTCTCAGCACCATCCTAACCTGACCAAGGGGGTACATAGGATATTCTAATATTTGTGGTCTAACAACCCGCAGAAGCAAATAGTCAATCAATCACACAACACAGACATTGTGGTACAAGAGTTTTATTTTACATTTGTGTCTAAATATCTTCAATTCATCCCAGAACCTGAAAAGAAAAAGGAAATAATATTTAGACGGTTAAGTTCAGACAACTAATCTGAAAATTCTCAACCTAAAATAAGGTTAAATCTTCAGATACTTCCATTAGGTTTAACCCAGGGTAAACTTGATATCTAAAATTAGTTAATGGCAACAGTCATTTTACTAGTTCCATATGCACGTACAAACTATTCACTCAGACTGGCCCAATTCTGACCTAATATCTACTCTGGTGTTCTTCCAAAGGAGCAACTGTTGTGAACACCAGGGACTATAATCTTAACTGATGCTCCGCAATCATGACCGGTGATTAGAATGCCCCTCAGATGTCAGGGTTGATACAGAAAAAGGGTAAAAATCAAATTAACTGAAGAGTCTGCATCCAAATCAATCTTGCATGCCTCGCTATTTAATGCCGTAACCAGCAGCACGGCTAGAGAAACTCAGCTTTGAAACTTTACCGAAAGGCTGACTACACTACTGGAAAGGATTCAGAAGTGCAGGTTGCCTCATACAACTCCAGTCTGCTGTGGACTCAGAACATTTAGATGGGGAACATGCACTCTTGCTCATTATTGAAAGTTCAGAGAGGCACTTCATTCCCCCAATGAAAAGGACAGGAAAGATCCGTAACCGCTACAAGCAGATACTGATAGCTGTCCAAACTGTACCTGTTTAAGCATCATCTGCAGCAGCAGGTGCATCCCCTCCCTTGGTGTTTCGTGTGTAGATAACCTGTGCTCTGTGTTTGCACACCAGCTTGATCATACCTACAAAACAAAAAGTTACATGGGATAGTATTTTTCAAATTCCCCCCCCCCCCCCCCCCCCCCCCAACAGGACCCACTTTTACCTGCTGGCCAACCTCTGCAACACACAATTTGCGCTCCCCTTTAATGAGACAGGGGAGCTTGCTTGGTCCTCACAATCACTCTAATCAGGTTCACAGGAGGGCAATGAGTATGTGTGGGTTTCCTTCCACATGTCCAGAGGTGCTGTTAGGTAATTTGGACATTGAATTCCCCCTCACTGTGTCCGAACGGGCTCCGGAGTGTGGCAACTAGGGGATTTCCACAGTAACTTCATTGCAATGTTAATGTAAGCCTACTTGTGACAATGAAGATTATTATAGGGTGGATAGGTGGGCTTGAGTAGGATGCTCTTTGTAAGGGCCGGTGCAGACTCGATGGGCCGGCTGGCCTCCTTCAGCACTGTAAATTCTATGAATATATATATCAGGGAAAGATTCGCCAATTCCTTTGAGGTCAGGAAATGTCTTTGTACAGGGCAATAGCAACAAAAACTCAACACTGAATACTCCTCTGAAAAGCTACACCAGAAGGCCGACAGCCTCATGGACTAGTGGCGTGTTTTTAATATGCTGTCACAGGTAAGCTGCAAGGTAATTTACCCAGGGGTCTCAAACACAAAATTAGTTTTCACCCACCACTTCCAAAACTTCTCTGGAAAGTTGACAAAAATGTCGATCAGCACAACCAGATGCGACTGAATATGGCTTACCAGTCTATTGATAGATCCCTTTTTATTTTTAAATTTAGAGTACCCAATTCTTTCAGTCCCAATTAAGGGGCAATTTAGCATAGCCAATTCACCTATCCTGCAATGCTCTTGCAGAAAGCCCTGTGGATTAAACATGAGGAGCATTTGGGGACAGGGGTTTGAGCAATAATTCAGCAAAGTGCCCAGTCACAGTTTATTGTAAGATGTTGAAAAACAAAAATTTGTTAATTCTACTAATTTTATTAAAACAAACTAAACTTTATGGGGCAGCACAAGTGACTAGCAGTGGCTTCACAGCATCAGGGTCCCAGGTTTGATTCCCTGCTGGGTCACTGTCAGTGTGGAGTCCGCACGTTCTCCCCGTGTCTGCGTGGGTTTCCTCCGAGTCCAAAGACACGCAGGTTAGGTGGATTGGCCATGATAAATTGCCTTTAGTGACCAAAGGTTAGGAGGGGTTATTGGATTACGGGGATAGGGTGGAAGTGAGAGCACAAGTGGGTCAGTGCAGACTCAATGGGCCGAATGGTGTCCTTCTGCATTGTATGCAGAACCATCATCCATATGAAGTGGCACACTCAGCCAGGACCTATTCATCTAAACAAAACTGTAATAACTAAAATGAAAAGCTGTTTTAGAATGGCGTCATATTTGGTCATTTACCCAAAATCCCTACCAGGGACTACAGCAGCCATGTAACAGGTACACTGCGATCTCCAATCTGACCCAGACATATATTGTATCTTCATTGGAATCATCACCACGACGACAAAGCATCCTTAAGGTGACTGTTGCTGCACTTTCCTGTCAATTCCTCATAACCCTCACAGATCAAGCCTGTCTAACTCACCGACATCAGTTTAATGATTTGGAATTCCAATATCCATAAAGAAATTCCCCTTCGTCTTAAACCGATATTGCAAAACTATGCCCCTCTCCAGAGGGCCAGCACAGAAGGGATGGGTTGAATGGCCTCCATTCTACGACCGACAGGCAATAGACGGAACCCCACAAACTATGCCAAGAATTGATTTAATTAAATAAATAAAATAATTAAATAAATAAAATAGTTTGTTTCTGAGTAACTGTGGGGCAGTCAGGAGTCTGTACAGAGAGATGGGCTGAGGAAACTACAATCACACCCTGAACAAAGATAATATAGAACATTTACACCCAAAGAGCCAAAATGCTATGCTGCCATGTCATTATTCACCACGCAAGCTCAAATCTCACTAACCGTGAACATGTTCTACGTGACAAGCAACGGAATTGTTTCTAGGAGTAACGTGGTGGTAGTGGTTAGCACTGTTGCCTCACAGCACCAGGAATCTGGGTTCAATTCCAGTCTTGAGTGAGTCAGTGTGGAATTTGCACTTTCTTCCCATGCCTGCGTGGGTTTCCTCCCACAGTCCAAAGATGTGCAAGTTAGGTGGATTGGCCATGCTAAATCTGTCCCTTAGCATCCACTGTTACATGGGGTGACTGAATAATGGGGATAGGGTGGGGGTGTTGGCCTACAGGGTGCTCTTTCGGAGGGCCATTGCAGATTCGATGAGCTGAATGGCCTCCTGCACTAAGGATTCTATGATTCTGGGCATGATCTCTTCCTAAATCACACCAAAAAGCCACTGAAACATTGAAAAAATAACCCAAAGATATGTGATGGTCTGTGATTACCTTTCGCAAGCAGCTCCTGCAGGGCAGCCCTGGCCAGAGAACCTCTGATCTTTAGTCTTTCAGAGACAACTGCAGGCGTGATGAGTTTGTAGTTCGGCACCTCTTTCAGCAGTTTATCATATGTGGCCTTGTCAAACAGGATCAAGTTGTTCAGCTTGTCTCTCACTTTTCCTTTGGACCACTTCTACTCGATTGTACAAAAACAAGGATTGTGGTTAGTAGGCTGCAACACATCTGCAGCTTTAGCAAAACATGTAATTATCAATGCACTCAACTGGAAATACCAATAGAAGAGACAGAAATTGGTGACACACTAAGTAATTACAATCCCACCACATATAACAAGCACGTTCATGCTAATGTGATTTGCCTGTTATGTAGTGGGCGATAGATCTATTCGAATGAAAACATTTCAACAGTTGAACTAACCTAATGGTTCAATTATCAGCTTCTTTAAGTCTTCATACCCTGACTGTGCCCCTCAGTTGAGTGCAACCAGCCAAAGATGACTTCAGGTAGTATCACTCCAGTCACAACCGAGCTATTAGCATGACTGCCAGGGAATTTTCACAGTAACTTCATTGCAGTGTTAATGTAAGCCTACTTGTGACAATAATAAAGATTATTATTATGTTACTGTGAAAATCCGCTAGTGGCCACACCACAGCACCTATTCGGGTACAGAGGAAGAATGTCCAATTTACCTAACAAGCACATATTTCGGGACTTGTGGGAGGAAACCCACGTAGACACGGGGAGAACGTGCAAACTTCGCACAAGCTGGGAATCGAATCCAGGTCCCTTGGGCTGTGAAGCAACAGCGCTATCCACTGTGCTACCATGATGCCGCAAGGTTCAATCTTTAGCCTGTAAAAAATTACTGATTGCTGGCTGGAAAGGGACAATAAAGCAAATAAGAGGATAATGACAACTTCTACACACTATTGCTTTACAATGATCTATGTTGAAAGTGCTTGGCAGAGCTACGTTGTAAACAATTAACATTCTGATCCTCCAAAGATTCATCATGAAAGGGATTAGCCAGCAGCAGGAACATGAAAATCTCTCCAGTCAAGATGGTTAGGAAACAGTGTTCCTGAAAAACTGCAAGCTATGGACAACAAGTTACTCTAGCTCTCCCTGGCCACTGGGGAAACAGTGAAAATGATTGAGGATTCATTTGTTAGCCCTTGAAGGCAACAGATCCAAATGATCTTGCTCACTGGTGCTACTTTCTTCACTCTTCAAACAATCCTATTTGTACTATATAAAATGTCTGTCAATGGATTGTTTAAGTGACCCA
Organism: Scyliorhinus canicula; assembly: GCF_902713615.1. Lineage (NCBI taxonomy): Eukaryota > Metazoa > Chordata > Chondrichthyes > Carcharhiniformes > Scyliorhinidae > Scyliorhinus > Scyliorhinus canicula. Next base: position 93,489,150 of record NC_052164.1, on the reverse strand, counting down.
ACAGTAATTTCACCAAAGCACATTTAACTTGAGGTTTTACTTTTTATTTAAAAAAAGTGTTATATCTTTATACCATCCTGTAGCTTTACTTCCCAAGAGAACAGAAGGTAAAAAGATTCACCAGTCTCCAGACCGGACTCAAAGTCAGGGTTGTAAAGAATCAACAGATGAAAATAAGCACCATGGTGTATATACATACACACTGGCTTCCTCCAGTTATTTCAGCTAGCACAATTAGAACTCAATCAACCCCACCATTCCAGAACCAAATACAGACTGATTCTTCCAAAGTGAGTCAATTAAATTGAAGTTGATAAATTTCTATACCGAGTAATATACGCTAACAGTCAGAAAACAAACTTAATACAACCAACACAAAAGAAAACATTGGAAACAGCACTCAACAAGGGCAGGTAACATCTTCAAAAGAACAGATAATTGCTGTGTGTCCTAAATGTTCAATTCCCCTTTCCAGATCTCTTCACAGATGCTGACTGGCCCAGAGAGCTTTGGTGTTTCAGCATTTGAATCTTTTCCTTTACAGTTCATATTAGGGAGGCTACGAAAATATAAATTAGGAGTAGACCATTCAGCCCATCAAGCCTACTCCTCATTTGATAACACAATCTGATTGTGGCTTCAATTCTACTTTCTTTTTTTTTCTTTTTACCCACCGGCTTCATTACCAAGATGATCCCAACAAGCGACAAAACTTCACACCCTCAAAATGTCAATGGCTTCATTTCAGTGGCCAGAGATTACGTACACTGCTAACAAGTGACTTGGGTCATGTTGATGCCAGCAGCTCAGTCACGGTACAGAGGGGATTACTGCTTTAATGCTGAGACCCATCTCAGATTTGTAAAAAAAGAGTGTTGACTGTATAATAAGTAGTGAAGTTGGGTCAAGTCCAGAATTCACTGTGGAGTACAGGCCACTATTCTACCAAAAAGCCCAAATCCAAAAAGCACAAGTGATCTTTGTGGAAAACTAGGGCTCTCTGGAGCCAATTCTACTTTCCTAACCACCCCAATATCGTTTGACTTCTCGTCAATCAAAACTCAATCAGCCGTAAAAATATTCAATGACCCTAACTACCTCCACTGCACTCTACAGAATTGAATTCCACATAGGAATGACCCCAAGGAGAATCAATTCTCATCTGAACCTTAAATGGGAGACTGTTTTTTAAACTGTATCCTCTAGCTCTAGGAATTTGTATGTTTCAATAAGATCACCTCACATTCTTCTTAATACAGGCCCAACCCACCCACATAAACTAACTCCTTCATCAGTTGATTAAATCAACTCCGAACTACCTCTGATGATCTTTAAGACCAAAACTCTGCACAATACTCCACTGATGCGATCTCACCACTTTTCCCTACTTTTATATTCCATTTCCCCTTGCAATAAACATTAGATTTGTCTTCCAAATGATTTGCTGCACCCCCAGATTAACATTGTGATTCGTATACCAGGATACCCAGATTTCTCTGCGTCCCAAAAGTACTGATAATCTCACGATTTAAATAATTTGCCAAAACAAACAAGTTCACATTTTCCCACATCACACTTCATGTGTCATTGTTTGGCTAGTTCCTTAACTGATCTATAGTCATTTGCAGACTGTATATGTCTTCTTCACAACTCACTCCCTTGTCTTTGTCATAATCAATTTACCATTCATTCAAGACACTGATAGATTGTAAATAGTTGAGGAAATCTACATAAAGGACATACCTTCTTCTTGGCCTTGCCTCCAGTTTTGTTTACTGGATCTTTATCTTTTTTGCCTCCTTTCCCCCCATCTTTCTTCTTCTTGTCATCTTTAGGAGGCTAGAAGAGGAATTTCATAGACGATTATATCAACTGCATAGTAGCGGCTTCCAATAACATACTGCGCGATACAAAGCTTCTCAATTAACCTAACCCTCCAACTAAAAGCAATCATCTCCAAACCCATCAGTAATTGATGCTGGGAGATCACACCCACTTCCATGTGGATGGCTAAAGGAACAGCCAGCGATCTTGCCTTTCCATGGGATCACCCAAATCCATTTATCGACCTTTGCCCCATACCCTTTTGAAGGTTTTTTTGGGGGGGGGGGAAGAGATTCAATAACTCACATTTTTAAATTAATATTCGATCAATCACCAATTGTGGAAGAGTTCCAAACTTCCGCTTCCCTTAGCTATCAGAAATTTATTTTAATTGAGTGGTCTGGCTCTAATGTCTTTGATTAGTACTTGACCCCACAGCGAGGTGAAAGTTCCTCTCCCATTTATCTGCTCCTTTTAATATTGATCAACTCTCCCTTTTAACCATCTGAATTCCACAGAACATGGCCCAAAATTTAAAGCAAAATCCACCTTGTAATGACCCTCAAGGGACAAGAGAATCGCTCCTCATTCCCATCTTAAGAGTGGGGTGGGGGTGAGAAAGAGGTTGGGGGGGGGGGTGAGAGAAAGAGGTTGGGGGGGGGGGGGTGAGAGAAAGAGGTTGGGGGGGGGGGGGGTGAGAGAGAGAGGTTGGGGGGGGAGAGAGAAAGAGGTTGGGGGGGGGGAGAGAGAGAAAGAGGTTGGGGGGGGGGAGAGAGAAAGAGGTTGGGGGGGTGAGAGAAAGAGGTGGGGGGGTGAGAGAAAGAGGTGGGGGGGTGAGAGAAAGAGGTGGGGGGGTGAGAGAAAGAGGTGGGGGGGTGAGAGAAAGAGGTGGGGGGGTGAGAAAGAGGTGGGGGGGTGAGAAAGAGGTGGGGGGGTGAGAGAAAGAGGTTGGGGGGGGTGAGAGAAAGAGGTTGGGGGGTGAGAGAAAGAGGTTGGGGGGCGAGAGAAAGAGGTTGGGGGGCGAGAGAAAGAGGTTGGGGGGTGAGAGAAAGAAGTTGGGGGGGTGTGAGAAAGCGGTTGGGGGGGTGTGAGAAATAGGTTATGGGGAGGGTGTGAGAAATAGGTTATGGGGAGGGTGAGAGAAAGAGGTTGGGGGGGTGAGAGAAAGAGGTTGGGGGGTGAGAGAAAGAGGCTGGGGGTGTGAGAGAAAGAGGTTGGGGGGGCGAGAGAAAGAAGTTGGGGGGTGAGAGAAAGAAGTTGGGGGGTGAGAGAAAGAAGTTGGGGGGTGAGAGAAAGAAGTTGGGGGGTGAGAGAAAGAAGTTGGGGGGGGGGGGTGTGAGAAAGCGGTTGGGGGGGTGTGTGAGAAATAGGTTATGGGGAGGGTGAGAGAAAGAGGTTGGGGGGTGAGAGAAAGAGGTTGTTGGGGGGTGAGAGAAAGAGGTTATGGGGAGGGTGAGAGAAAGAGGTTATGGGGAGGGAGAGAGAAAGAGGTTGGGGGGGTGAGAGAAAGAGGTTGGGGGGGGGGTGAGAGAAAGAGGTTGGGGGGTGTGTGAGAAATAGGTTATGGGGAGGGTGAGAGAAAGAGGTTGGGGGGTGAGAGAAAGAGGTTGTTGGGGGGTGAGAGAAAGAGGTTATGGGGAGGGTGAGAGAAAGAGGTTATGGGGAGGGAGAGAGAAAGAGGTTGGGGGGGTGAGAGAAAGAGGTTGGGGGGGGGTGAGAGAAAGAGGTTGGGGGGGGTGAGAGAAAGAGGTTGGGGGGGGTGAGAGAAAGAGGTTGGGGGTGGTGAGAGAAAGAGGTTGGGGGGGTGAGAGAAAGGTGGGGGGGTGAGAGAAAGAGGTGGGGGGGGTGAGAGAAAGAGGTTGGGGGGGTGAGAGAAAGAGGTTGGGGGGGGGGGGAGAGAAAGAGGGGGGGGGGGGGTGAGAGAAAGAGGTTGGGGAGGGTGAGAGAAAGAGGTTGGGGGGGGTGAGAGAAAGAGGTTGGGGGGGGTGAGAGAAAGAGGTTGGGGGGGGGTGAGAGAAAGAGGTTGGGGGGGTGAGAGAAAGAGGTTGGGGGGGTGAGAGAAAGAGGTTGGGGGGGTGAGAGAAAGAGGTTGGGGGGGTGTGGGTGAGAGAATGTGGTGGGTGGGGTGAGAAAGAGGGAGCAGCGTGTTTAAACAGCGACCCCCACCCCCAAAAGGGAAGGGGGCATCCTGATGCGCAGGCGCTGCTCCCACAGTCCAGGGTCGGTTGAGGGGGGGGGCGCCGCTAATCCAGGCCGCGGCTGCTGGAAACGTGGGCCGGGCCTTCCCTCCTCAGCCCGGCCCCGACATGGGGACTGGGTGGAGAGGCGGCTCCTGGTGACTGCCGCCGGCTGGATGGCAAACCCTGACCCCTGCCGCCCCGCGGCCGGCGGGATTCCCGTCGCCGCCTCGCTCCCCTCTCTCACCATGTTGTCGCTTCAAGATGTCGGCGTGGAAAAGGAAGAGCCCCTGCTCCGGCAGCCCAGGAAACCCCGGCGAGGCGGCGGCTTCCGGTTACCGGCGGCTTCCGGTTACCGGCGGAACTGGCGTCACGCCGCTTCCGGCTTCTATGGAACACACCTCAGCCAATTGGGATCCAGCTCTTGAGTTCAGCCCAACTTTGTTGGAGTTGCTTCAGTGGCGTGGTGTTCAAATGTTCACTGTTGAAGAAAATGCAAAACAAGTTAGTAAAGTGGCCATTGTCCCTGATGACCACAGGCTGCTTTCCCCTTTGATGTTAATAATCTTCACAATAATAATAGTCTTCACAAGTGGGTTTTGCATTAACACTGCAATTAAGTTACTTTGAAAATCCCCTAGTCGCCACAATCCGGCGCCTGTTCGGGTACACTGAGGAAGAATTCAAATGTCCAATTCACCTAACAAGCACGGCTTTCGGGACTTACGAGAGGAAACCGGAGCACCCAGAGGAAACCCACACATACAATGGGAGACTCCGCACAGACAGTGACTGAAGCTGGGAATGGAAACCGGGTCCCTGGCACTGTGAAGCAACCGTGCTAACCACTGTGGTGCCGTGTCACCATTGTACGGGAGGGGAGGGGGGGGGGGGTGTAGAGCTGACTGGTGGTGATTTAACCTGAGGAACCCCACACCTCAGGCAAGGTTGAGAAGGCGGGACCTTCGTGAATAGCCTCAGCCAGAACGGGAATTGAACCCACGTTGCTGGTCTCGATCTGCATCACAAACTAGCTGTCCAGCCACTGAGCTAAACCAGTCCCGCCAGAATTCACCCCCTGACCGAAAATCGAACCCGGGCCACAGCGGTGAGAGTGCCGGATCCTAACCACTAGACCACCAGGGAAGCTAAAGCCGCAAAAGTCCCAGATGACTATAGGCTGCTTTCCCCTTTGAGGGGGAAAGCTGAGGGGTGGTTGTTTAACCTGAGGACTACCACACCTCAGACAAGGGGTAAGGTTGAGAAGGTTGGGTATTAGTGTGGGATAATAAACGTCAACGAATCAATATATAAACCACACAACATTTCTTGATGCCACCCGATATATTGACCAGAGAACAGTTGTGCTGTTTAATGTATTCATTCAGGAGGTATGGGCATCGCAGGCGAGGTCAGCATTTGTTGCCCACCCCTAGTTTCCCTTGAGAAGCAGGCGGTGAGCCGTCTTCTTGAATCGCTGCAATCCATGTGGGGCACATTCCTGTTAGGAAGGGGGTTCCAGGACTTTGGCACAACAACAGTGAAGGAACAGCGATACAGTTCGAAGTTGGGATGGTGGTTTCTTTGGTTACAGACCTTTTTGAATCTGCATGTCAATGATTGCCTCCGACCCTGTCTCAGAAGTTAATCTATGCTGACGGTATCTGCCTCACAAGTTTGGGCATTTTCTAAACTGTAGGTGAAACTAAACAACGATGTTGCAAAGCTGGCGAACTACTGTAGGATATGGCGCTTTAAGCTTGGCAGCACAAAACATCCTCAAGTATATTCCACCTCCAAAATAGCAGCACCAAGAGGCAATTCAACATCTCCTTGAGTGGCATCAGATTGAATGACAAACAACATCTTGTTTATCTTGGTGTTACCCTTGACTGAGCACTGACATACAAAAAACATCTGAGCAAGACTGCCACAAAGATCAAAACACAAAATAAACCCCAAGCAAATTTACTAATTCTTCATGGGGTGCAGATGCCCAAACCTTCAGGACCTCAGGCCTTACCATCGCGAACTTGGCGACAGTGTACTGTGCACCAATATGGTACAACGCATCCTAAACAGCTTTGTAGATAACCAGCTCAACACAATGCGTATCATCTATGGTGCCCTCCAATCAACTCAAGTCCTGAGCAACATCCCGGCCCCTTGCATAAGGGGCAGCACGGTAGCATTGTGGTTAGCACAATTGCTTCACAGCTCCAGGGTCCCAGGTTCGATTCTGGCTTGGGGCACTGTCTGTGTGGAGTCTGCACATCCTCCCCGTGTGTGCGTGGGTTTCCTCCGGGTGCTCCGGTTTCCTCCCACAGTCCAAAGATGTGCGGGTTAGGTGGATTGGCCATGATAAATTGCCCTTAGTGTCCAAAATTGCCCTTAGTGTTGGGTGGGGTTACTGGGTTATGGGGTTAGGGTGGAGGTGTGGACCTTGGATAGGGTGCTCTTTCCAAGAGCCGGTGCAGACTCGATGGGCCGAATGGCCTCCTTCTGCACTGTAAATTCTATGATAATCTATGATAAGGAGGGGGATTGCAACAACAAAACTCCTGGAGATTTACATCAATACCAGTATGCCAATGCACAAGGACCTTACCAATCCATCTTCTTGCTGCTTGCCTCCCTTCATGCCAGCCTGTGTGGCTACGATCAGTGTGCTAAGGAAGAAGAGATCCTATGGCAGCAACAATGGAGCCAACACGCCACATTACAAAACACTTCCTCATCACAGATCCCACAGCCTGCCCACCTGGTTTCAACCTGCATACCAATATTGGGCACTCAATTATTTCTGCACAGGCCAAGACCTTTGTGCAGCAAATTGACACAAGTGGGGAACCCGGCTGTCCCCTGACAAAATTCAGGAGAGGGTTCCATTTAGCCACTGCGGAAGTTATTGCCTAGCTTAGTGATTACTGCACAAGATAATAATATGTTGCTCGTTATGCTCTCTCCTTAATTTGCTCTGTTTTAATTATGCTAGCTCAAGAGTCACCAGGTATCCTTTCGATACCGCCACAAGGTTCAAAACCGAATACTGATCAAAGACTCAATACACCAGTTAGTAAGTTTGAAATCAATGCACATTTATTTACACACACAGTCAATTATACTCATGCACAAACTCTACTCACTAAACTATCACTACTACTAAAAGCCGATACTTAGCTTCGGGTGCCCACTCAGTCAGAGGAACAATGGCCATTGTCCGGTTCTGAGGCTGCTGGCATCGAACCTGTATAGAATAGTAGCTAGGAGCGCCTATCTCGAATCGTGCGTTGACTTTGGACTTACTTGTCTGGTGCTTGGCGGGTTTCTCGTCGCTGAGAGTCTAGGCCAAGATGAAGAAGAAGAAGAGACCGATCTGTCTTGGGGGCTCCTCTTTACACCCCAAAGGGGCTTCGCGCTCTTTTGGGCGGGCCTTGAACTTGGCCCCAATTAATTGGACCATATCCTAATCATCTGTATTGCTTTTCTCCGATAAAGGGGTGGCTGCCTGATCGCTGGGCGGGCCCTAGGTGACCATTGGCCTGCCTTTGTTTTAGTCTCCACTGGCGCCGGGGAGTCTGCTCTGGTATCGTTTGCTTAAATGTTTCTCTTTTGTCCCTGGAGATAGCTCATTAGTATGCTAATGGCTGGTAGTATCGGTCGTGTCTGGGAGCTGCAAACCCCAATCCACAGACAAATCTTGCACCTGCTTGCTTTCTTAGCATTGTCCAATTTTTCCTCTTCATTCTCTGCAAGTGTCCATTTTGAAATCGGGACATGGCCAACCCAGGTGGCTACAAATAATAGCACAGATAGAGGCCATTCGGCCCAATGTTCTACGCAAGAGCTCCTCAGTTAGTTACAACCTCCTGCCTTCTCACTGCCTCTCCCGAACCCTGAAAATATATTCTTGAATCTGCAGACACTACATTCACACACTCCAAGACACTTAATGCCTTTCATTAATTTGCAAAAACCCATCACTGGTGCCGAGGTGGAGATGGCCGACAGCTTCAAATTCCTAGGTGTGCACATCACCAACAATCTGTCCAGAACAACCCACGTCAAAGCTACGACCAAGAAAGCACAACAGCGCCTATATTTCCCCAGCAAATTAAGGAAATTCGGAATATCCTCATTGACCTTACCAATTTTTACAGATGAAAGCATCCTATCTGGCTGCATCACAGCATGGTAACTGCTATGGTAACTGGTATGGTAACTGCTCAGCCCAAGACTGTAAGAAACCACAGAGAATTGTGAACACAGCCCAATGCAAAACCATGCATTGACTCTGTCTACACTTCCCGCTGCCTTGGGAAAATGGGCAGCATAATCATAGGCATAACCTCGTACCCGGATTATTCTGTCCTCCAATCTCTTCCATCGGGCAGGAAATACAAAAGTCCGAGAGCAAGCACTCACAGGTTCAAAAACAGCTCCTTCTCCGCTGTTACCAGACTACTGAATGATCCTTTTACAGACTTAACTGATCTCTTCACACATCGTCTCCACTGAGTAGTATTACACTCCGTATGCTTCACCCTATGTCTGTGTCTATGTATTTACATTGTGTATTTATCGGATGTCCTCTGCAGATTCTCCGTCGGCAGGGTCCTCTGCTTTGCCGGCAGCGCCCGCGGGTTTACTGATGATGTGGGGGTGGCCACAATGGGAAACCCCTTGTGGTAAACCACTGTTACACCAGTATTAGGTGATGTGAGGTAGAACCTGTACCACAGGTTCGCCGGTAGCTCCTGCCTGCTGGCTCCACCCAGTGGGAGGAACGTGTCCTCTATTCAGCAGCCATTACGCCAGCTGCTGTGGGAGGCCACACATCTTACTGCAATAAAGCCACAGTTGTATCCAACCTTAGTCTTTGTACAATTGATCGTGTGTCACCCCTTGTGCCAGCTGCTGGAACAGAGAATCCTGCTGCCAGCGGGGCGCGCCGTACCTGAAATGGGGCTGGCGGGACGGAGAATCCTACCCTCTAAGTTTTTTCATAGATGGAACAATCTGGCTGAACTGTACACAGGCCAAAACCTTTCACTGTACCTCGGTACACATGACAATAAACCTAAATCCAATCCAAATCCAAATTAAAGAAGAGTACAGTATCCTGGCAATACGTTTTCCCACAACCAACATACCAAAAACTTGTACATTTCTTGTAATTATCACGTTGCTATTTGTGGAGGTTTGTTTTGTTTAATCGAACTGCAAAATTTTCCTACATTACAACAGTGACTATATTTCAATAGTACTTAATTATCTGCCTGCAAAAGGCCAGTGGGACTTAGACATAGACATAGACATAGAACAGCACAGAACAGGCCCTTCGGCCCTCGATGTTGTGCCGAGCAATGATCACCCTACTTAAACCCACGTAACCCGTATACCCGTAACCCAACAATCCCCCCATTAACCTTACACTATGGGCAATTTAGCATGGCCAATCCACCTAAGCCACTTCCACTGGCTTTGGAAGGTGCTATATAAATGCAAGACTTTCATTCCCAATTGAGGTGGCAGAGATACGCTGTGTACCCTGGGGGATGTAGGCTGTCTATGGCATAGCTGCGAGGAGATCACTACATTTCCCAGCAACTCATCTGCCCCGTCAGCGCGGTGCCAGCTGGGAGTCACAGGCTCTTCCCTGCGTCGCCATTGGGGTCGACATTTCCCAGCGTCCCTGCGCGCCACGCCCCCCCAGGGGGGCGGGGGGGTCGGCGCTTCACTGCGCAGCCGCAGGGGAGAGAAAATGGACTACATTTCCCAGCGTCCCTGCGCGCCGTGCTCCGGGGGAGGGTAGGCTCTTCACTGCGCAGCCGCGGGGAGGAGGAAATGGACTACATTTCCCGGCGTCCCCCCGGGCGGTGCAGCAATGGTGGTGTACAGTGTTTATGTGGTGAATAAAGCCGGCGGCCTGGTTTACCAGTATGACAACTATTTACCGCGTACAGACGTGGAGAAGACCTTCAGCTACCCGCTCGACCTGGTGCTGAAGGTGTATGACGAGCGGGTGGTGGTGTCTTTCGGTCAGAGGGACGGCATCAAAGGTGAGGGGAGTGTGGGGGGGATGGGGCGTGGCTGGGGGCTCCTGCTCTTACCAAATGTCCCTGAAAACCTGGGCCTGGTGTATAGAGTGCTTTAAACAACGCCCTGACATTAAAGCGAATAGTTAGTCTGACATCTTAACAAATGATCCATTGGTTATCATTTGCTATCCTTTATCACAGATCATACAGTGCAGAAGGAGGCCATTCGGCCCATCGAGTCTGTACCGACCCACTTAAGCCCTCACTGCCACCCTATCCCCGTAACCCAATAACCCCTCCTAACCTTTTTGGACACTAAAGGCAATTTAGTATGACCAATCCACCTAACCCGCATGCCTTTGGACTGTGGGAGGAAACTGGAGCACCCGGAGGAAACCCACGCAGACACTGGGAGAACGTGCGGACTCCACACAGACTCCAGTGGGGAATTGAACCTGGAACCCTGGCGCTGTGAAGCCACAGTGTTATCCACTTGTGCTACTGTGCTGCCCATTATCCATGACCAAATTTCAATAGATTCTAAGATTTTACTTCAAAATCATTCACATGACAGACTGTAAAATAGGGGGTACAATTCTTATAAGGTGCAGGAGCAGAGGGTGTATATGGGCAAAGATCATTGAAGGTAGTAGGACAGGTGGAGCGAACAGTTAATAAAGAATTTGGTAACCAGTCTCATCTGCCCCTCCAAGCAGCCTGTGGTCATCTGGGACTCTACTGTACCTTGGTTGTGTCAGCGGTCTTGCTCAGACCTTGAAAACAAATGAACGAGAATAATTATGTGATTGCACCCCTGCAGCAGAAGTGTGTCTTATTTTAAAGAATAACTTGTCTTTTGTGAGTATGAAGAGAGGTTAACGTCTCAATTTGTTGAGATAACCAATCATAAAAGAGTATAGGCAAAATTTGCAACTGGCCAGATGGGCAACAATGTAGCACATTGGTTAGCACTGTTGCTTCACAGCTCCAGGGTCCCAGGTTCAATTCTGGCTTGGGTCACTGTCTGTGTGGAGGCTGCACATTCTCCCTGTGTCTGTGTGGGTTTCCTCTGGTTTCCTCCCACAGTCCAAAGATATTTGGTGGATTGGCCATGCTAAATTGCCCTTAAGTGTCCAAAAAGGTTAGGTGGGGTTGCTTTGTTAAGGGGATGGGTTGGAGATGTATGCTTAGGTAGGGTGCTCTTTCCAAGTGTCGGCGCAGACTCAATAGGCTGAATGGCCTCCTTCTGCACTGTGATTTCTATGATATGATTCTATTCTGGGTTTATTAATAGGGGCCTCGAGTACAAGGGCAAGGAGGTTTTGTTGAACTTATACAAGACACTAGTTAGACTTCAGCTGGAATATTGTGCACAGTTCTGGGATAAGAAGGATGTGATTGCATTGGAGAGAGTGCAGATCAGGTTTCCAAGAATGGTTCCAGGGATGAGACGCTTCAGTTATGAGGATGGATGAGAGAGGTTGGGACAGTTCACCTTGGAGAGAAGAGGGGAGATTTGATGGAGGTTTTCAAAGTCATGAGAGGGCTGGACAGAGTAGATGGGGAGAAACTGTTCCTGCTCAAAAGGGTCAAGAGCGAGAGGGCACAGATTTAAACTGATTTGCAAAAGAAGCAAAACATGTGAGGAAAAACTTTTTCGTAGCAGTTGGTTTGGGTCTGGAATTGTGGTGGAGGCAGGTTCAATTGAGACAGTCCCAAAGAGCATTGGATGTCTGTTTCTATTCAAGTGATATGCAAGGGTACAGGGAAAAGGCAGGGGAATGGTGCTATGTCGTGAGGATCATTTCGAGAGCTGGTGCAGACATGATGGGCTGAATGGCCTACTTCTGCACTGTATAGGTATCACTAGCACAGTGGTTAGCACTGTTGCTTCACAGTGCCAGGGTTCTAGGTTCGATTCCTGCTTGGGTCACTGTCTGTGCGGAGTCTGCACGTTCTCCCCGTGTTGGCGTGGGTTCCCTCCTGGTGCTCCGGTTTCCTCCCACAAATCTCAAAAGATGTGCTTACCCGAACAGGCACAGGAGTGTGGCGACTAGGGGATTTTCTCAGTGACTTCTTTGCAGTATTATAGGAAGCCTACTTGTGGCAATAATAAAAAGATTATTAATTCTGTGACTGTATCACCAGCTAGAAGGAGATGTACCAGTAAAAGTAAATCATCGCCCACTGGTGAAGCCAGTGTATCTGTTACAGTGGGTTTGGGTTAGTTTGGAAATGGGTGTTTGGAATTGTTTAATATGTAATATTGTTAACAGATCTTTACCTGGATTTCAATATGCGTAGATACCATAGTTAATTATGGGAAGCAGCTCTGTTAAATACCTGCAATATATTTAATGGAATGTTACCTCCTGCCCTGAAGGTGCTGATTTGTCAGTTTTCTCCATGGGCAGAAGCTGCTTTCTACTTCCCCATTAAGGTTGCCACTGCTTATAAGTGAACCTCCGCCTCTCTGTCAGTGTGGCATCGTGACCATCATGGGATCCTTCCCTTGCCCACATTCACCTGCAAATATATCCAACAGAAGAACTGGATAATGATCAGCCACATTAGTTTATACTCCTTCAGGCAGCAGAGTGCTATTGAGGTCCGTTGCAGCTATTGTCGCTCCACTGAGCTCTGCAAACTGGCTAGTAAAACAAATTTATCTACCGTTTTATATTAACTTTAGTTTGCCTTTTTTCACTCTTGCAACAACAACCGGTGTGTATCAGGAGGGATATAAATGGGAAATGGGCTGTAGGAATAAATGGTATATTGTATGAAGATATGCAAGATTTGTCTGTCATCTGTGGAGCGAGAAATGGCATTAAGGTTTCCTATTCAATATTACTGTTCTTCAGAACAGAAGAGTTATATGGGACACACAAAGTTTACTTTGTTTGTCCCTCCACTGGTGCTATCAGACCTGCTGAGATTTTCCAACACGTTCTGTTTTTATTTCAGATCTGTAGTATTTTGGGGTGACACGGTGGTTAGTAGTGCTGCCTCACGGCGCTGAGGACCAGCGTTTGACCCCAGCCCCGGGTCACTGCATGGTGGAGTTTGCACATTGCCCCCGTGTCTGCGTGAATCTCACACCCACAACCCAAAGATGTGCAGGTTAGGTGGACTGGCCACGCTAAATTGCCCCTTCATTTAAAAAAAAGGAATTGGGTACTTTTTTAAAAAATATATTTTTATTCCTCCTTTTTCACTATTTTTCTCCCGAATTTACACCCAACAACAATCAATAACCAACAACGAATATCTCAAACCCCATAACACTAACAACGATCCCATCCTCCCACCATGCCCAGACATCCGCCCGCATGTTAACATAAACAAATGACAACGGAAAAAAAGGAATCGGGGATTACCCATAGCCATCTTCAACATACACAGCCCCCCTCCCCCGGCACCCCCCCCAAACTAATGTTCAATGTTATCCCGTTCTTGAAAGTGCATAATAAATAGTGCCCATGACTTGTAGAACCCCCCCGAGCTTCCCCTGAGTTCAAACTTAACCATCTCAAGGGTCAAGTATTCCAACAGGTCCCCTCGCCACGCCAGGGCACAGGGTGGAGAGGCTGCTCTCCATCCCAGCAGGATCCGCCTTCGGGCGATCAACGAGGCGAAGGCCATGATATTTGCCTCCGCACCCGTTTCCAACCCTGGCTGATCCGACACCCCGGATATGGCCTCCCGAGGACGCGCGTCCAGCTTCACATGCACCACCTTGGAAATTACCCTAAACACCTCCTTCCAGTAATCCTCTAGCTTTGGACAGGACCAAAACATATGAACGTGATTACCCCCCCACACGAGGTGGAGGCATTCACTCTCCGGAGCACCTCACACCAGACCCCCTCCTCTATAACCTCCCAATTCTTCCTCCCACTTCACTTTGATCCCCTCCAGTGGTGCCTTATCCTTTTCCAACATAGCTCCGTATACCGCTGACACTGTCCCCTTCTCCAGTCCACTTGCCGCCAGCACCTCCTCCAACAACGTGGATACCGGTTCCTCCAGGAAACTCTGTAACTCCTTCCTGGCAAAGTCCCGAACCTGCATATAGAACATAGAACAGTACAGCACAGAACAGGCCCTTCGGCCCTCAATGTTGTGCCGAGCCACATGTACTCAAACCCACATATCCACCCTATACCCATAACCCAACAACCCCCCCCCCCCCCCCCCCCCCCCCCCCCTTAACCTTACATTTATTAGGACACTACGGGCAATTTAGCATGGCCAATCCACCTAAACACTTCTCCCTGCTCCAGCCCATACTTCGCTTCCAGCTCCCTCAATCCTGCAAATCGACCCCGAGGAAACAAATCTTTTAGAGTCTTAATCCCCTTCTCTTCCCATTTCCGAAAGCTTCCATCTCACCTCCCTGGCTCAAATCTGTGGTTCTCCCGGATCGGCATTTCCCTCGACCCTGCCCCCAACCTGACGTGTTGGCGAAACTGCCTCCAGATTTTCAATGAGGCTATTACTACCGGACTCCCTGAGTATTTCCCTGGAGCTATCGGGAGCGGGTACGTTGCTAGTGCCTTCAGCCCCGACCCCCTGCACAAACTCTCCTCCATTCTGACCCACTGGGAATCAACCCCCCCGACCCAGCTCCGCACCTTCTCCACATTCGCCGCCCAGTAGTAGTACATCAGGTTCGGGAGACCCAAACCCCCTGCCTGCCTTCCCCTCTGTAGCAGCACCTTCCTCACTCTGGCCACCTTCCCTCCCCATATAAACGAGGTAATCCTCCTCTCAATCTCCCTGAAAAAGGACTTTGGCAGGAAAATCGGTAGGCATTGAAAAATAAACAGAAATCGCGGCAACACATTCATTTTAACCGCCTGCACCCGACCCGCCAGTGACAGAGGGAGACCATCCCACCTCGCCAGGTCAGCTTTCACTCTCCCCACCAAATTAGTGATGTTGTATCTGCGAAGCCTTCCCCACTCCCGGGCAACCTGCACCCCCAAATACTTAAAGTGGGTCCCTGCCCTACGGAATGGCAGCCCCACCACCCCTGCCCCCACCCCCAGTTGAGACACCACGAAATGCTCACTCTTATCCAAGTTCAGCTTGTACCCAGAGAAAGAACAAAATACCTGCAGCAACTCCAATATTCCTCCTACCGACGCACTCGGCTCCGACACATACAGCAGCAAGTTGTCGGCATACAAGGACACCTATGCTCTATCCTCCCCCCGCACTATTCCTTTCCATGCTCCCGAACTTCTTAATGCGATGGCCAACGGCTCAATCGCAAGCGCAAACAGCGGGGGGGGGGGGGGGACATAATGCCTCGTCCCACGGTGGAGAGAGAAGTATCTCAAACTGATATTGTTTGTGTGGACACTCGCCTTTGGCTCCTTATATTATAGCTTTACCCAGTTCACAAATCTTGGTCCAATCCCAAACCGTTCCAGCACTGCCATTAGGTACCCCCATTCCACCCGATCAAACGCCTTCTCGGCATCCAATGCCACAACCACCTGTTTCCTTCCCTTCCGCTGGTACCATAACGACGTTCAAGACCCTCCTAATATTCGAAAACAGCTGCCTCCCTTTCACAAACTCTCTCTGATCTTCACCTATCATCTTTGGGAGGCACCCCTCCAGCCCACCTGCCAGTACCTTTGCGTCTACATTAAGAAGTGAAATTGGCCTATACGACCCACACTCCGTCGGATCCTTATCCTTTTTAAGCAACAGTGAAATCGATGCCTGCCCCAAGGTTTGCGGCAGCACTCCCTTCCCTATCGCCTCTTCAAACATCCCTACCATCAGGGGTGCCAACTTATCCTTATATATTTTATAATATTCCACCAGAAACCCATCCGGCCCTGCCACCTTCCCTGACTACATCCTCCCAATCGCGTCTTTTATCTCCTGCTCAAATATTGCTCCTTCTAATGTAGCCTTGTCTCCCTCCCCTAGCCTTGGGTACTCCAACCCATCCAGAAATTCCAGCATCTCACGGTCTCCCCCGGGTGGCTCTAACCTGTACAACCTCTCGTAGAATTCCTCAAAAACCTTATTAATCAGCTCCGGAGCCACCACCAACTTCGCGGCCCTATCCCTTACCTGAAGAATTTTCCTTGCTGCTGCCTCCCTCCGGAGCTGACCTGCTAACATACATGCCTTGACTACATGCTCATAAACTGCACCCCTCACTCGCCTCAGTTGGCGCACCGCCTTCCTGGTGGATAGTCGGTCGAAGCTCGCCTGTAGTTCCTTCCTCTTTCCCAGCATCGCTGGGTCCCCATCCTCCACATAACTCCTATCTGCCTCCAACATCTCATCTATTAGCCTCTGCCGCTCCAACCTCTCCTCTTTGTCCACCCTGGCCTTAAACAAAATTACCTCACCCCTCACTACCGCCTTTAGAGCCTCCCAGACGACTGCCATTGACACCTCACCCGTACAGTTGAATCTTACATATTCCTTAATTACCTTTTCAATTTTTTCACAGAATACTTGGTTCCCCAAAAGCCCCACATCCAGTTTCCACCCGGCCTCTGCACTACGCCCTTCTCCAGCACCATATCCACCCAATGTGGCGAGTGATCTGACACAGCAATTGCAGAGTATTTCTACCCCTTGACTCCAGCCAGCAAAGCCTTTCCCACCACAAAAAAGTCAATCCGCGAGTATACCCTATAGACTGCTGAGAAAAACGAGTACTCCCGTTCCCCTGGGTGCAGGAACCTCCAAGGGTCCACCCGTCCCATTTCCACCATTAACCCAGCTAGCGCTTTGCCCCCCCCCTGATGGGACCAGCGAGCGCGGCCGTGATCTGTCCAACCTTAGATCCTGCACCAGGTTCCAGCCCCCCTCCACAATCAGCTTGTGTGTGTCCAAGTCAGGAATGGCTCCAAACACCTTCCTCGCAAATCCCGCATCGTCCCAGTTGGGACCGTATACACTTACCAGCGCCACTAATCTCCCGTCCAGCGCCCCGGCCATAATCACATATCTACCCCCCTGATCTGCCGCTACCTTCTCCATCTGGAAGCGTACCCTTTTGCTGACCAACACTGCTACCCCTCGAGCTATTCCATCAAATCCAGAGTGAAACACTTGGCTAATCCAACCCTTTTTAAGTCTCAAGTCTCACCTGGTCCTTCACCCTCAAGTGAGTCTCCTGCAGCATTGCCACATCGGTTTTCAAACTTTAAAGATGCACAAGCACCCTTGACCTCTTGACCGGACCTCCTAGCCCTCGCGTTCCACGTAACTATCCTTACTGGGGGGGGTCTCACACACACACACACCCCTCCCCCCCAAAACTTTTCTTATCCACCATCAACACACCGCCGGGCCCTGCCCCATAAGCCTGACCCGCCCCTGTCCATTGTTAACATCGAACCCCCCCCCCCACCTCCCGAAAAACCCCCCTACCTTTCCCCTAGAAACAACAACCCCAGCATCCAACCCTTCCTCCTCCCCCCTCCTCTTCCTCTCGCTCGCCTCGTAGGTTCGTTGACGTCTGCTATCCAGGCTCCAATGTCCGCAGCCCTCTTCTCCTCTCACCTCCGTTCACTAGCTGACTGACTTTAGTTAGCTAGTGCGGGTGGCTTCCCCCCCCCTGCCAAGACATATCATCGCCTTCCACCCGGTCCCAGAGAAACAAAACCCCAACCCAACAATCCAACCCATACAATTCACTAACATAACATGTAACCGTCGCAATACAGAACGCCCATCAACCCACCATTAACTTAAACTCAATAACAATACAAAGAGAAGTAGATTACAACACAAATCTGTAAAAAGAAAGTTATAACATTTATACATTTTCCGGCTGTTCAAACACAGTCCACAGTCTCTCTTCCAGCTCCACTCTTCATGTCTGTCCCAAGTCTTCTGCCTTCACAAAAGCCTCAGTCGCATCCGCTGTCTCAAAATAAAAGTCTTTGCCATTGTACGTTACCCTCAACCTCGCTGGGTATACCATACCAAACCGTACCCCCTTCTTATACAACGTCGCCTTCACTCGCCCAAACGCCGCTCGTCTTTTTGCCAACTCCACCGTCAAGTCCTGGTAGGTCCGGACCGTAGTACCATCCCATAGTATCTCCTGCTTCGGTTTCGCCCAGTTTAACACCTTCTCCTTCACTCAAAACTTATGAAGCAGATAATTAGTGCCCTTGGCGGCTTGTTCACTTTGGGCTTTGGCCTTAATGACCGATGGGCTCGTACTGGGAGGGGCTCTCACCCTCCCCCATCAGCTCCGCCAACTTCTTAACAAAGTATTGTGTTGGCCTTGGGCCCTCTGTCCCTTCGGGCAAGCCCACAATTCTCAAATTATGCCGCCTTGAGCGGTTTTCCAAGTCTTCCAGCTTTGCTCGGAAACCTCTATTAATCTCCACAGCCCTCCGCAACTCATCTCCCATCAAGGTGACCTAGTCACTGTGCCATGACATGGCTTCCTCCACTTCTTTCATCTTCTCGCCCTGCTCTCTCACCTCGGCCAATGCCTTTGCCACCGCCACCTTCAACGGGGCAATTATCGGGGCGATTGCCTCCTCCACCAGTAACTTCAGTGCGGCCGCTGTCTCCTTTTTCCAGGCCTCCATGTGCCTCGCAAACTGTTTTTCTAGCTCCCCGCCATCACCTCGGTCATCTTCTCCACCGTAAATAGTGCGGCCCCGCTTTGCAGTTCAGGTTCTGCCATCCTATCACCACTTTTATTCGTCTTCTCCTTCAGCGGCGACCCCGCGTTTCCTCCTTTCTTCGACGCTGCTTTTCACATCCTTTAGCAGCTTATTGTTTTTCACTTTCTTTCTCTTCTCCTCTCGCTCCCTCCACCCTTCTGTCCTTCATCAATCTGAATAATTCTTTTTTTTTAAAGACAATGGGGAAGGGAAAAAAAACTTCACCAAACTTCTTTTAAATTTCTTTAAATCTTCCAGCTCTCTTCCTTTCCCCTCTGTACTCATCCAGAACTCCCTGGGACCAAGTTCCAGCCTTCTTCCTTCCTCCTAGGTGGGAGCCAGCCGTCGTGGACACCGCCCTTACATGGTGTCCTGGACTCGGGCCTGCCTCCTCGGCCTCCTTGTAGCTCCGCCCCCGCTGCTCTGGCCCCGACGCCGCGCTGGGCCCAGGACCTCAGCCCCCACCGCCCCAACACCCGCGCGGGGTTCTTCACCGGTTATTAAACCAGCCCCGCTGGCTGCTCGCGACGGCCCCAAAGGCCGGCGGTAGTCGGGGGGTGCGTCAAAACTCGGGGATTTCCCCGAAATCGCCGCAACTCGCGGCCACCGGCGGGAGCTCTTCGCGCTGCAGCCGCCCTGCGCCTGAATTGGGTACTTTAAAAAAATCTGTAGTATTTTGTTTTTATTATAGAACCATGGAAAAATGTCAGCACAGAAAGAGGCCATTTGTTCCATTCTGTCTGTGCTGGCTGAAAAATAAATAAAACGAGCTGCCCGTTCTGCTCCCACCTTCCAGCACCTGGCCTTGCAGGTTACAGCACTTTAGGTGCAAACCCAGGTATGTTTTAAATGAGTTGCGTTTTCCTGCCTCCACCACTGAACCAGGCAACCAATTCCAAAAACACACCACCCTCCGAGTGAAGAAGATTTTCCTCATGTCCCTTCTCATCCTTCTACCAATCATCTTAAATCTGTGCCCCCTGGTAATTGACCTCTCCACTAGGGGAAACAGGGCATCTCTTTTTACCCTATCGAAGGTTCCTCATCATCTCTTGGTCCATATTTATGCCAAATATTATGTACGATTTGTCTGGCATGGGGCGTAGTGGTTAGCACTGCTGCCTCATGGCACCGAGGACCCGGGTTCGATCCCAGTCCCGGGTCACAGTCCATGTAGAGTTTGCACATTCTCCCTATGTTTGCGTGGGTCTCACCCCCACAACCCAAAAAGATGTGCGGGGTAGGTGAATTGGCCATGCTAATTTTCCCCTTAATTGGAAAAAAGAATTGGGTGCTCTGAATTTATTTAAAAGAAGATTTGTCTGGCTGGCTCAGTAATTAGCGGACTTGCCTTTGAATCTGAAGGTTTGTAGATTCAGGCTGACTGGAGCACATAATCTAGGCTGACATCTCGGTGTTGCATCGAGGGACTGATGGCTTTTCAGAGTGACTAGTGACTGTCTTTCTGTTGAGCTGTTAATCTGGACTCGGTCTGCCTGCTCAGGTGAGCCTGTAAAATATTTTGTTTCGCTAGGAGTTTGCTCAGCGCCCTCATCAATGTTGAAGCCTCAACGAGAATCATGTTCAAATTTTAAAGCGGCTCTTTATTTCATTGTTGTTTACGGGGCTTTGTGCTGGGTACTAATTGTTACAAACTCACCTGTATTTACATAGCACATTAATGTAATAAAACGTCTCCAGCCTGTGTAACAATAGTGAGTATACTTCAGAAGTACTTTTTTTTAGCTATGAAACACTTTGAGACATTGAGAATATAAAGGGCTATGTAGATCATGTTTGTTTCCTTCCACCTTGTCACAGATGCAAGACCGAGCACTCCATTTCTCTTCAGTTTCTCCATGTATGAAACACTTTTCATTGCCAAGAGGACTCCGGAAACTAAACATAATCCAAATTTTGCAGTTTCTGAAGTGTAGATTTTGTCTGTGTTCATGCTAGAAAGTTGTGCATAATCATTCTTAAGTGTTTTTGTCTGTCAAATTTTAAACTTTTTACTGATGGTGGTAGTTCTAACTATGACGTGTGTGTTTTTGCAAGCTTTGAATACAGTTACTCTGGTGTTTGAATTTTATATTACTACTTCTTTCCCCCTAGTTGGATATGCGGTGCTTTCAATCAATGGAATTGATGTGAATGGAAAGTACATGTCTGATAACAGGGATGTGCTGGAGTACCTGAATACCTCTTTCAATTACCCTTTGGCAATTCGCTTTGGGCGTCCACGTCTGACATCGAACGAGAAATTAATGTTGGCCTCCATGTTTCATTCGTAAGTTTTGAAATGGAGAAAAATAATTAAGTTCAGAAGTGTGGCATGTTTCACAAAGTGCAATGAACCTTGGGGATGGAGGCCAGTTAGCTCACCTAGCTAGGTGGCTGGCAGGTGGATCCGAATGATGCTAAAAGCGCGGGTTTGGTTCCCGTTCCAGCGGGTGTAGACTTGGGACCTACCTCCTCGCTCTGCCCCTGAGAGTGGAATGCAATGGCAAGCCACCAGTGACAAAAACTGCCAAGGAAATGGTTCAGGGCGCAGCATCAGAAACGAATAAGCCAAGGATCTACCTTTAAGCAGAGTGCAGCTGAATAAATGAGCCTTGGGGTGCAGCTTCTTGTTACTTTGCTGGTTGATCTAATACTATTTTGCTGATTTTTTTTTTTTGTCCCTAAAATGAGTTTCTTGGTTCAAATAATTAAAAGATTTTCCAAGTTCCTGGAATGCTGAAAATGGGATTGTTTTGGTTCATAAGTTTGAATGGAGAAGGCTATCCTGTCCTTTTGATATTATCCTTCTAGAATACAAAACCTACATCCCAGTTTTCCTATTAAAGCCTTTATCAAGATATAAGACCTCAGTTAAGGGTCTTGCCTGCAGCCCAATGCCTCCAAAAGTGTAATGCATTCTCAGATCTGCACTGGAATACAAGCCTTGACTATACACCTAGGACTTGATCCTGCTGTGGGGTCTCAAACTTTCAACCATCTGACTAGAAGTGAGTGTTGTGCTGCCCTGTGAATGAGGATTTACAGTTTACCACTGGGTCCAATATCACTCAAGTGTGACATGTACTTTCTAATTAATTTACTGTGACTGCCCAGTGGTAGTATTGCAGGTTTGGAAGGTCCAGACCGCCCATGTTTCTTTTCCTCTGCAGTGTAGTTTTGGGGATTCTAGGATTCTTTCCCCCCCACACACAAACGCCATAATCATTTTGTCTGGATCCGTGTCCAGTCGTGGGCTATCTGAGTCCCCAGGTGCGGAATTTGTTTTGGGCTAGTTGGAGTGGTCGACCCTCCAGCTCCATCCCTCCCCCGTTTGGGTTCACCGGGAATGCCTCGCTCTTGCCCAGGTTGGGTTTGTAGCCTGAGAAGGCCCAGACTCTTCCAGAAGCTTCATGATTACTTTCAGGCTGTTCTGTGGGTAGAGATGTAGAGGAGCAGGTCACCTGCAAAGAGTGAGACTCTGCCTCCTTTTCGGATACCCTTCCAGCCTTTTGCGTCCCACAGAGCGACCGCCAGGGGTTCAATTGTCAGAGCGAACAAGAGCAGGGCAGCGGGCTTTACAACAATCTGAGGTCCCGATCTGCTTCAAGAAGACGACCATCATCCCTGTACCAAAAAACAGTCAAACAGCGTGCCTTAATGACTGTCGTCCAGTGGCTCTGACATCCATCATCATGAAGTGCTTCGAAAGGTTAGTCATGGCACGAATCAACTCCAGCCTCCCAGATTGACTTGATCCATTACAGTTTGCCTACCGCTGCAACAGGTCCACAGCAGACGCCATCTCCATGGCCCTGCACTCTACCCTGGAACACCTAGATAACAAAGACACGTATGTCAAACTCCTATTTATCGACTACAGCTCAGCCTTCAACACCATCATTTCTACGAAACTCATCTCCAAACTTCGTGGCCTTGGCCTCAGCTCCTCCCTCTGCGACTGGATCCTGAACTTTCTAACCCACAGACCACAATCAGTAAAGATAGGCAACAACACCTCCTCCACGATCATCCTCAGCACCGGTGCCCCACAAGGCTGTGTCCTCAGCCCCCTACTATACTCCTTATACACCTATGTGTGGCCAAATTCCCCTCCAACTCGATTTTCAAATTTGCTGATGACACCACCGTAGTGGGTCGGTTTTCAAACAATGACGGGACAGAGTATAGGAATGAGATGGAGAATCTGGTGAACTAGTGCGATGACAATAATCTCTCCCTCAATATCAACAAAACGAAGGAGATTATCATCGACTTTAGGCAGCGTAGTGGAGAACATGCCCCTGTCTACATCAATGGGATCGAAGTAGAAAGGGTCGAGAGCTTCAAGTTTTTAGGTGTACAGATCACCAACAGCCTGTCCTGGTTTCCCCCATGCTGACACTATAGTTAAAAAAACGCCCATCAACGACTCTACTTTCTCAGAAGACTGAGGAAATTTGGTATGTCAGCTACGACCCTCACCAACTTCTACAGATGCACCATAGAAAGCATTCTTTCTGGTTGTATCACAGCTTGGTATGGAGCCTGCTCTGCCCAAGACCGCAGGAGACTACAAAAGGTCGTGAATGTAGCCCAGCCCATCACGCAAACCAGCCTCCCATCCATTGGCTCTATCTATAATTCCCGCTGCCTCAGAAAGGCAGCCAGCATAATTAAGGACCCCGCACACCCCGGACATACTCTCTCCCACCTTATTCCGTCAGGAAAAAGATACCAAAGTTTGAGGTCACGTACCAACCGACTCAAGAACAGCTTCTTCCCTGCTGTCATCAGACTTTTGAATGAACCTACCTCATATTAAGTTGACCTTTTCTCTACACCTTGCTATAACTGTAACATTATATTCTGCAGTCTCGCCTTCCTTCCCTATGTACGGTATGCATTGTTTGTACAGCATGCAAGAAACAATACTTTTCACTGTATACTAATACATGTGACAATAATAAATCAAATCAAAAATCCCTGCCTGATGCCTCTGTGCAACTGGAAGTATTCAGATCTGGTGGTGTTGATCCGAACGCTCACCTTGGAGGCGTTGTATAGGAATTTCACCCATGAGGTGAACTCCGTCCCTAGCCCAAATCTCTCCAGTACCTCTGAGAGGTACTCCCATTCGACTCTGTGGGAGGCCTTTTCTGCGTCCAAGGAGATGATCACCTCCCCGAATGGGGTTAGTATCACATTCAACAGCAGTCTGATGTTCAACGTTAGCTGTCTACCGTTGACTAAGCCCAGCTGGTCCTGTGCGACCACTTCTGGTACACAGCCTTCCAGTCTCTTGGCAAGGACTTTAGTGAGCATTTTCACATCTACTTTAAGCTGTAAAATTGGTCTATATGATCCGCATTCCATCA
Organism: Scyliorhinus canicula; assembly: GCF_902713615.1. Taxonomy (NCBI): domain Eukaryota; kingdom Metazoa; phylum Chordata; class Chondrichthyes; order Carcharhiniformes; family Scyliorhinidae; genus Scyliorhinus; species Scyliorhinus canicula. The sequence goes on along the minus strand of NC_052164.1, from coordinate 93,465,058 downwards.
GGTCTTTGTCTTTCTTGGATACCAGCGATATGGTGACCTGTGTTAGCAGAGGAGGCAGGGAGCCCCTTGCTAGCGAGTCTGCGAACATCTCCCGTGGGTGCAGGGTCAGAGCTGGTGTGAATTTTGTACAGAGATCTGCCGGGAACCCATCAGGTTCTGGCACCCCTGCATGGAGTTGATGCTCTCCATGACCTCTCCCAGTCCCATTGGTGCTTCCAGCGCCCTCCGCCTATCGTTCCCCACAGCTGGCATGTCCAATCCATTCAGGAACTGTTTCATTCCCGAGTAGGAAAATCATTTAATCTAGCCTTTCTATTGATCTCCATAAAGCCTTTAGAGATAATACACCTATGACTGACATGCTGCATGTCACTGTATTATTCCTCAGTATTAAGTGCACATTGCGCTGGAAATTAATGCACTCTGGCTCCATGCTCAGAATAAGAAACAGTGTGAATTTTTAAATCCGGTCTGCTCAATTTTTGACCTAAACCGCTTAGAGAATGGAGGCCAAGTACAGAGACTGCACTGTCCCCCAGGCAAAAGGAATGGAAACCAAAAGTAGCCCTTCATCCTCCCTGGCATATCCTGGTGACTGGCTACAGAAAGCGATCATGCTGCCTACTTTCCCCCACTCTCTCAGCTGCACAGATATCAGGCTTGGCAGGGTTCTGGTGGGAAAACATGCAACTGTCAGGATTCGAGTTGAAATGGAAAACCTCCACAAGTTGAATTAAATAAAGATGAAAAATAACAGAAATGCACAGCACTCGTATCAGCATCGGAAAATAATTGGTTAATGTTTCAGATAGAGACGTTTTACTGGAGCCAAGAACATAGAACATTACAGCGCAGTACAGGCCCTTCGGCCCTCGATGTTGCGCGTCCTGTGAAACCCTTCTAAAGTCCCTCTACACTATTCCCTTATCGTCCATATGCCTATCCAATGACCATTTGAATGTGTTTAGTGTTGGCGAGTCCACTACTGTTGCAGGCAGGGCATTCCACGCCCTTACTACTCTCTGAGTAAAGAACCTACCTCTGACATCTGTCCTATATCTATCTCTCCTCAGAGGAAAAAGGCTCTCGATATCCACCCTATCTAATGCGGGATCTCCGCTTGAAATAGTGACCTGTCTTTTCAGAAGCTGACTGCCGAGTTTCCAGCATTTTATCTGAAATTTAAGTTAGCAATACTTAACTCCAGAAATTTCTGACCACATTAATACTGCTAGTGGGGTCAGTTAGATGCACTGAGTGAGGAAACTACATGACGCAATCCATTCATGCATAACCACATTCTTTACAGATATATTTGGGTTGAGATCCCAAAGTGATTGTACTCGGATATGTAATTAATGGCTCGGTCTTTACTTCTTGGTGATTCTTGAAAGATGTTGTGTCTATGTCAGACCCTAAAAAGGTTTTGTTTGTATTCTCAGGCTTTTTGCAATTGGATCCCAGTTATCACCAGAGCCTGGAAGTTCTGGCATTGAAATGCTAGAAACGGACGCCTTCAAATTGCATTGTTTTCAAACACTAACAGGTGAATCATTGCCTGTTATTTCCTATTTCTGGAGTTTCAGACTATTTCATCTATGCGCCCTTTCTCCATAGTAAAGATGATGCGGTTATGTTGATAAGAAAGAGTTTTGTTCTCCCTACTCTATGAAATAGAGGTGTTAAAAATCAGAAATCATTCTGGTTAGGGTTGATAAGGCGCAACTGTTTCTGCTGACGAGGTGATTGACTAGTGACTGATCAAAGGTGATTGACGAGTGACTGATCAAAGGTGATTGATAAAGAGACCAAATGAGGAAATGTATAAGACATGTGAACAGGAGGTGGTCATTTAGCCTGAAGCCTGTTCACCACTCAGTGACACCATGGCTGATCCATAACCTACTTTCATATGCTATCTTTGCCCCTTAATACAAAAGCTTTATCAATCTCAAGTAATAATTGCTGTCTGTGGATGAGTTCCAAATTTCTACCACTGTGTTTGAAAGTGTTTCCTAACATCTCTCCTGAAAGGTCTGGCTCTAATTTTTGGACTGTCCCCAGTCCTAGACTTCCCTGCCATGTCTCTTATCACCCCCACAGCGTCGTTCTTTCCCCCTATCTGTTCCTGATTAATATCTTAAACTTAAAATCAAACCGCTCCTTGCACTTTGAAATTCTGCTTTATTTAGTGAATTGTTGGAACGCACAGTTTGAAATGGTAGCAGCATCAGGTTCACTAATGACTTTCAGAAGAAAATTGGTTAAATACTTGAACGAGGAAAAAAAAATGGTAGGATATGGGGAAAGGGCAGATGAGTGGGATGAATAGATATCTCTACTGAAGAGCCAAATGCCCTCCTGTGCTGTACGTTTCTATGACTGCAGTGGAAAGTGAGGGAAGTATAATGTGGTTGAAAATCAATACCAGTCATGTTCCTGATTTCCATTTCTACTGGATTCTCAATAGAGTACCACATTGTTCTTGTAATTTGTAGCTTATTTATTGCTTGTGGGCCGAGATTGCTCTTCAAAGTGAGTTATTCTGATTGCTTGTTCTGTGTTTAATTTTGTTTTGTCCTTCACTGTTTAAGGGATTAAGTTCATTGTGTTGGCAGACCCTCGACAAGCTGGAATTGATTCTCTCCTACGGAAGATTTATGAAATTTATTCAGACTTTGCTCTTAAAAATCCATTCTACTCTCTCGAGATGCCGATCAGGTAGGGCTGCAACATGGTGTGAATAAGGAATTGTAGTATCCGTATTTTGGCCAGAATTCTCCGGCCATTCACTGGCGGTGGGATTCTCTGGTCCCACCGGAAGCGTACCTCCTCCCCCACAGGTTTCCTGGAAGTGTGGAGTGGTTTCAATGGGATTCCCATTGACAACGGTGGGAAGAGAGAATTCTGCCACCAGCGAATGATGTGCTGCCTCCTATTGCGAGGCCGAAGAGACCAGCCCTTTATAAATTTTGCTAACTTGCCTTTTTGATTATAAACTCGGCATTAGCTTCAGGTAAAGCCGCCTCTGGGATAGATTTTACACTGGAGCCAAGGCAGACGTAGCACAGTGCGAACAATAGTTGGATTCACTGCCGTTGCCTGCTGTATTGCTCCTTTAACATGCCATCTGTTCTCTCTTTCCTAATGACAGTGGGAGTTATTTTCTGCCTTTTAGCTTTGCCCACTGTTAACATGTCTCTTTGAGAAAATAAAACCTGCTGCTTTGGAGCAAGTGCCAATAGATGCTGGGTGCTATCACACGGAAGGGAGGTTTGAGGAACAGTCGGTTGTTATACATGGGCTTGCTGTGGCTCACTCTTGAGTGAAATTAGCAGAGATCTGGGGCGGGTCTGGCTCTGCTGTAAACTGGTGGGTTGTCCAGGATGGCCAATAGATAGAGAAGGCTTGCTCCTGAATTTAAAAGGTTAACATTTTGTTCACTTGACATTTACAAGACTTTGTTGTCGTCGTGGTTTTTGGGGCACTGTGCTTTTTAGGATGGCAGTGCAAAATGTTGTCTTGACAGCCTAAGTAGCCGCTTGCTGTTCCCTTGGGTGCAGGGGTACGTCGTCTGGTTCGACCTGAATAAGGATAAAGGGACACATTCTTTGAAGAAGTAACAGGTGCTGTGAATACAGGGGAACCGGTGGATGTACTGTACTTAAACATTCAGAAGGCATTTGATGAGGTGCTTCATCAAATGTTATTGTAGGAAATAAAAGCCCATGGTGTAGGGGTTATATTGGTCTGGGTAGAAAAATGACTAACCTGAACAGCGAGTAGACATAAATGGCTCCTTTTCTGATTGGTAGGATATGATGAGAAGTGTTCCACAAGATCAGTACTGGGGCCTCAACTCTTTACAATTTATATCAATGACTTGGTTGAGGCGACCAATGGTATGGTTGCTAAATTTGCTGATGAAACAAAGATAGATGGGAAAGTAACTTGTGAAGAGGACATAAGGAGGCTACTAAAGAATCTAGATTAGTTAGGTGAGTGTGCAAATATTTGGAAAATGGAATATAATGTGAGGTTCATTTTGGCAGGACAAACAAAAAAGTGTATTATCTAAATGAGGAGGTTGCGGAGGGATCTGGGCGTCCCAGTGCATAAATTGCAAAAGGTTGGTGTGCAGGTGCAGCAAGTAATTAGCAAAGTTAATAGAATGTTATTGCTTATTGTGAGGGGAATTGATGACCAAAGTAGGGAGGTTATGCTTTAGTCATACAGGGCTTTGGTGAGACCACACCTGGAGTATTGTGGACAGTATTGATCACCTTATTTCAAGAAAGCTGTAAATATATTGGAAGCGGTTCAGAGAAGGTTTACTAGACTAACACCTGGAATGGGTGGGTTGTCTTGTGAGGAAAGACGGGACAGGTTAGGCTTGCGTCTACTGAAGAGTAAGAGGTGACTTGATTAAAAGATAAAATCCTGAGGGAACTTGAAAGGTTGGATGTGGAGAGGATGTTTCTCCTCGTGGGAGAATCTAGAATTCAGGCCCATTGTGGGGTCGCTCATTTAAGACAGATGAAGATTTCTTTTCCGCTGAGTGCTATGAGTTTTTGGAATTCTCTTCCTCAAAGTGGTTGAGGCATAGCCTTTGAATATCTTTAAGGCAGAAGTCGATAGATTCTTAAACAAGGGGCGAAAAGTTGTTGGGGTAGGTGGGCACGTGATGCTAAAGTTAATGGTGGAGCAAGCTGAATGGCATAGTCTTCCTAATTTGTATGTTTGTACAGCAATTAGAAGAATTTCATAAACCTCAATTTAAAAAGAAACTGTAGGTGAGATTGCAATGGTGCTTCGGTGCATTAGAACCTGTCAAAACAACATTTGGGCCCACATTTCACTTCTGGAATGATACTGGAGTTCAGCATCTGCTTCATACGATATAGCAAATATCAGTTCAGAACCAAGGTTAAAGTAATGATGTTTAAAGTGGATTTTTAATTTCTATTGATATTGTTTCACTTCCACGCACCTAGTGGTGCATAAGGCAGACTTTCATCTGTTCTCATGGCGAGTTTGTTCCTGAAATGGATCGCTAGCCTGTTGCCAGGGGCTTATAGCCTGATGGGCGCCATTCCACAACAAGCGTGGCTGACCTGGGGTGTCTCGCACTCTTCACTGCCTGCCATTGACGTGGCCGGCTAGCTCAGATGGTTAGAGCATGGTGCTAATAGCGCCAAGGTCACAGGTTCAATCCCTGTACTGGCAAACCTATAATGAAACCACCTCCATGTGCCGCCCGGTAGTGCAGTGGTTAGCACTGCTGCCTCACAGCACTGAGGACCCGGGTTTGATCCTGGCCCCGGGTCACTGTCCGCCTGGAGTTTGCACATTCTCCCTGTGTCTCTGGGGGTCTCGCCCCCACAGCCCAAAGATGTGCAGGATAGGTGAATTGGCCACTCTAAATTGTCCCTTAATTGGAAAAAAGAAAGAATTGGGTACTCTAAATTTATAAAAAAAATAAGACCTTGCCAAAATAAGAAGCGGAATTAGGCAGTCTCTCCTTTTGTTATCCTCCTTATGAGACACCGGCATGTCAGAAATATCTGTGGATCAGTTGTGGTGTTCATATCACAAAATTTGTATTTATTCGGTTGTAACTTATTGATTGAAGCGGTGTGGTCGGATTCGAAGTAATTCCCTTGAACTATTTTGTATTTTAAAAACTCTCATCTGCAGGTGTGACCTCTTTGAACAGAATTTGAAAGTGGCTTTGGAGATCGCAGAAAAGGCTGGAACTTTTGGAGCAGGATCTTGAGCCCACCTGGGAGGCTGTCTCACCTTCAGAGTCTTTGGCGTATCTGGTTGTTATGTATATATTTTGTGAATACTCCAAATGTTTTTGAAAATGTAAACTCATATGGACCAGAACCCTGAATCCAAGGGAAGTGTAACGCAGACAAGGAATTGCAATCTGTATATATGGGAAATAAACAAACTTTACCATGAAGCCTAATTTGGTCTCCGTATCTCCTGTTTCCTTTGTGGTTTAGTATTCTATGGGCACTATGTCCCCTTCCCTAAAGGGCCATCATTTGTGACAATTGATGGGTGATTGTCAGTAAGCTGGTCGACCATGGTCCGAGGGGAATCACAGCCTAGCCATGCATGTTTTGTGATACATCCACATTTCAAATGTCTTGTGTAACTTTCTGCTGCTGCTTCTAAAGAGCTAGCTGTTTCCAGTCAACCTGTAAGTATTATGGATCCAGACCAGAACCCCAATCTTTTGTTAAGATCCCCGACTAAGAACTCCATTGTTATGGGTCCAAGAACGCGAACCCCAATTTGTTATGGGATTCCGGACTAGAACCCAACTTGGGAAAAGGAATGACTGGTCAGCAGACAGCTTTTATGTTCAAACAAACTTTAATTTCAACACACAATTAAGCAACAAAGAATTTAAAAAAAAAAAAAAAAAAAATTTAGAGTACCCAATTCATTTTTTCCAATTAAGGGGCAATTTGGCATGGCCAATCCACCTAGCCTGCACATCTTTTTGGGTTGTGGGGGCGAAACCCACGCAAACCGGGGAGAATGTGCAAACTCCACACGGACAGTGACCCAGAGCCAGGATTGAACCTGGGACCTCGGCGCCGTGAGGCAACAGGACTAACCCACTGCGCCACCGTGCTGCCCTAGCAACAAAGAAATAACTTTACCGTTAATAATCGCAATATCTGGGCAGCCCGGTGGCGCAGTGGGTTAGCACTGCAGCCTCACAACGCTGAGGTCCCAGGTTCGATCCTGGCTCTGGGTCACTGTCCGTGTGGAGTTTGCACATTCTCCTTGTGTTTGTTCGGGATCATTCGGGAGGCAGAGGTGGTCATAGATAGAAGCTTCAGGGAGGTAGTTAAGCCAAAGAATAAAGATAGATGGGTGACGGTGAGAGGGGCTGGGAGGAAGCAGTCAGTACAGGGATCCCCTGTGGTCGTTCCCCTTAGTAACAAGTATACCGCTTTGGATACTGTTTGGGGGGGGAGACTTACCAGGGGTCAGCCATGGGGTACAGGTCTCTGGCACAGAGTCTGTCCCTGTTGCTCAGAAGGGAAGGGGGGAGAGGAGAAGAGCATTAGTCATTGGAGACTCCATAGGGGGATAGTAGGAGATTCTCTGGGAACGAGAGAGATGCATGGTTGGTGTGTTGCCTCCCAGGTGCCAGGGTCCGCGATGTTTCGGATCGTGTTTTCGCGATCCTTAAGGGGGAGGGGGAGCAGCCCCAAGTCGTGGTCCACATCGGCACCAACGACATAGGTAGGAAAAGGGATTGGGATGTAAGACAGGAATTCAGGGAACTAGGGTGGAAACTTAGATCTAGGACAAACAGAGTTATTATCTCTGGGTTGTTAACCGTGCCACGTGCTAGCGAGTCGAGGAATAGGGAGAGAGAGCAGTTGAACACGTGGCTGCAGGAGGGAGGGTTTCAGATTCCTGGATAATTGGGGCTCATTCTGGGGTAGGTGGGACCTCTACAAACGGGATGGTCGGCACCTGGACCAGAGGAGTACTAATATCCTGGGGGGAAAATTTGCTAAGCTCTTCGGGAGGGTTTAAACTAGTTCAGCAGGGGATTGGGAACCTGAATTGTAGCTCCAGTACACAAGAGGTTGAAAGTAGTGAGGTCATGAGTAAGGTTTCAAAGTTGTAGGAGTGTACCAGTGGGAAGGAAGGTGATTTAAAGTGCGTCTACTTCAATGCCAGGAGCATCCGGAATAAGGTGGGTGAACTTGCGGCATAGGTTGGTACCTGGGACTTCGATGTGAACTTTTCGGAGACATGGATAGAGCAGGGAGAGGAATGGTTGTTGCAGGTGCCTGGGTTTAGATATTTCAGTAAGCTCAGGGAAGGTGGTAAGAGAGGGGGAGGGGTGACATTGTTAGTCAAGGACAGTATTACGGTGGCCGAAAGGACGTTTGATGAGGACTTGTCTAGTGAGGTAGTATGGGCTGAGGTTAGAAACAGGAAAGGAAGGGCAGCACGGTAGCACAGTGGTTAGCATTGCTGCCTGCGGCGCTGAGGACCCGGGTTCGATCCCGGCCCTGGGTCACTGTCCGTGTGGAGTTTGCACATTCTCCCCGTGTCTGCGTGGGTTTCACCCTCACAACCCAAAAGATGTGCAGGGTAGGTGGATTGGCCACGCTAAATTGCCCCTTAATTGGAAAAAATGAATTGGCTACTCTAAAAAAATTTTTTTAAAGAAACAGGAAAGGAGAGGTCACCCTGTTAGGGGTTTTCTACAGGCCTCTGAAAAGTTCCAGAGATGTAGAGGAAAGGATTGCAAAGATGATTCTGAATAGGAGTGAAAGTAACAGGGTAGTTGTTATGGGGGACTTTAACTTTCTAAATATTGACTGGAAACACTATAGTTCGAGTACTTTAGATGGGTCTGTTTTTGTCCAATGTGTGCAGGAGGGTTTCCTGATGCAGTATGTAGATAGGCCAACAAGAGGCGAGGCCGTATTGGATTTGGTACTGGGTAATGAACCAGGACAGGTGTTAGATTTGGAGGTAGGTGAGCACTTTGGTGATAGTGACCACAATTCGATTATGTTTACTTTAGTGATGGAAAGGGATAGGTATATACCGCAAGGCAAGAGTCATATCTGGGGGAAAGGCAATTATGATGTGATGAGGCAAGACTTAGGATGCATCGGATGGAGAGGAAAACTGCAGGGGATGGGCACAATGGAAATGTGGAGAATGTTCAAGGAACAGCTACTGCGTGTCCTTGATAAGTATGCACCTGTCGGGCAGGGAGGAAGTGGCTGAGCGAGGGAACCATGGTTTACTAAAGCAGTTGAAACACTTGTCAAGAGGAAGAAGGAGGCTTAAGTAATGATGAGACGTGAAGGTTCAGTTAGGGTGCTTGAGAGTTACAAGTTAGCTAGGAAGGATCTAAAGAGAGAGCTAGGAAGAGCCAGGAGGGGACATGAGAAGTCTTTGGCAGGTAGGATCAAGGATAACCCTAAAGCTTTCTATAGATATGTCATGAATGAAAGAATGACTAGGGTAAGAGTAGGGCCAGTCAAGGACAGTAGTGGGAAGTTGTGCGTGGAGTCCGAGGAGATAGGAGAGGTGCTAAATGAGTATTTTTCGTCAGTATTCACACAGGAAAAAGACAATGTTGTTGAGGAGAATACTGAGATACAGGCTACTAGACTAGGAGGGCCTGAGGTTCATAAGGAGGAGGTGTTAGCGATTCTGGAAAGTGTTAAAATAGATAAGTCCCCTGGGCCGGATGGGATTTATCCTAGGACTCTCTGGGAAGCTAGGAAGGAGATTGCTGAGCCTTTGGCTTTGATCTTTAAGTCATCTTTGTCTACAGGAATAGTGCCAGCAGACTGGAGGATAGCAAATGTCCCCTTGTTCAAGAAGGGGAGTAGAGGCAACCCAGGTAACTATAGACCAATGAGCCTTACTTCTGTTGTGGAAAATCTTCAGCCTGGAGTTCAATTACTAGTGGTGTACCACAAGGATCTGTTTTGGGGCCACTGCTGTTTGTCATTTTATAAATGACCTGGAGGATGGCGTAGAAGGATGGGTGAGTAAATTTGCAGATGACATTAAAGTAGGTGGAGTTGTGGACAGTGCAGAAGGATGTTACAAGTTCCAGAGGGACATAGATAAGCTGCAGAGCTGGGCTGACAGGTGGTAATGGAGTTTAATGCAGAAAAGTGTGAGGTGATTCATTTTGGAAGGAATAACAGGAAGACAGAGTACTGGGCTAATGGTAAGATTCTTGGTAGTGTGGATGAGCAGAGAGATCTCGGTGTCCATGTACATAGATCCCTGAAAGTTGCCACCCAGGTTGAGAGGGTTGTTAAGAAGGCGTACGGTGTGTTAGCTTTTATTGGTAGAGGGATTGAGTTTCGGAACCTTGAGGTCATGTTGCAGTTGTACAAAACTCTGGTGTGGCCGCATTTGGAGTATTGCGTGCAGTTCTGGTCGCCGCATTATAGGAAGGATGTGGAAGCATTGGAAAGGGTGCAGAGGAGATTTACCATGATGTTGCCTGGTATGGAGGGAAGAACTTATGAGGAAAGGCTGAGGGACTTGAGGCTGTTTTTGTTAGAGAGAAGAAGGTTAAGAGGTGACTTAATTGAGGCATACAAGATGATCAGAGGATTAGATAGGGTGGACAGGGAGAGCCTTTTTCCTCGGATGGTGATGTCTAGCACAAGGGGTCATAGCTTTAAACTGAGGAGAGATAGATATATCTCCCCTTCCGTGGAATGCCCTGCCTGCAACAGTAGTGGACTCACCAACACTAAATCCATTCAAATGGTCATTGGATAAACATATGATTTAGCTCACTAGGTTAAATCGCTGGCTTTTAAAGCAGGCCAGCAACACGGTTCGATTCCCGTATTAGCCTCCCCGGACAGGCGTCGGAATGTAGCGACTAGGGGCTTTTCACAGTAACTTCATTGAAGCCTACTCGTGACAATAAGCGATTTTCATTTCATTTCATATGGACGATAAGGGAATAGTGTAGATGGGCTTTAGAGGGGTTTCACAGTCGGCGCAACATCGAGGGCCGAAGGGCCTGTACTGCGCTGTTATGTTGTATGTTGTGTAGGTTTCGCTCCCCAACCTGAGGATGTGCAGGCTAGGTGGATTGGCCACACTAAATTGCCCCTTTATTGGAAAAAATTAATTGGTTGCACAAAATGTTTTTTAAAAATAATCGCAACATCTCCACTAGTTTCCTGAAACCTGCCTCTACATTCCAATTAAGCAAACCCCCTATATATTAAATACCACTCGTGAATAAGGTTAACAAGAGTTTACACTTGCTTATATCGGTATAGAGCCTTTAATAGAGAGAGAGAGTCCTTTCAGAGTAAACTGAACACTTTGTCCAGCTCTGTTCCAGAAACAACTGATAAATCTGAATCCTCCCATTAACTACGCCACCTGCAATTCAAAAGTACACCGCGTTCTTGTGTCTTGTTACAAAAGGTTACCTTGCCTCTGCAAAAAAAATCAATGATTTTCTCTCCCTTTGCAACCACAGCAAAAATACTAAATGCAAACTTTAAAATATGAAAAATTTTCACATTTTGTCTCACAAACTTCTCCATCCGTAGAGAATGCCTTCTAATTATCCTTTGAATGCCCCCAAGGGTGGGTTGTCTCAGGATATTGCAGCAGACAATCATTACCAGGAAGGAACAGATTGTCAAATTCCTATGCCATAGCAGAATGCTAATATCTTCCTTGGAACTTCCTCCTGTTTCTTGTAAAATACCGAATGCTTTGATATACCATGACCAACGCTACAAGAAAGCCACTTGTATCTCCATTGTTTAATGGAAAGGGAATAGCTGACACTGACGTTTTCTCTCGTTTGCCCTGACATCAGGGTTTGATTCCACAGCTACCAGCCATTCTCAGTGCACTTGCTTATTTGCAACATTGGAAAGTGAGGCCTTTCCAAATGTGCCTGATCTTGCCTGTCCCCTTTTTACCACCCCATCTGTTTCTTACAGAACGTCTTCTGCACGAGTCACTGAAAGTAATGCTTGGCATTACAGTGGCACAGTCGATTGGCACTGTGCCCTCACAGCTACAGGGTCCTGAGTTCAATTCCGGCCTCGGGTGACTGTGTGGAGTTTGCACGTTCTCTCCGTGTCTGCGTGGGTTTCCTCCGGGTGCTCCGGTTTCCTCCCACAGTCCAAAGATGTCCAGGTTAGGTGGATTGGCCATGATCAATTGCTCCTTAGTGTCCAAAAGGTTACTGGGTTAAGGGGATAGGGTGGGGGCCTGACTCTAGGTAGGGTACCCTTTCTTTTTTTATCATAATCTTTATTGCCGCAAGTAGGCTTACATTAACACCAATGAAGTTACTGTGAAAAGCCCCGAGTTGCCACATTCCGGCGCCTGTTCAGGGAGAATTCAGAATGTCCAAATTACCTAACAGCACGGCTTTCGGGACTTGTGGGAGGAAACCAGAGCACCTGGAGGAAACCCACGCAGACACAGGGAGAACGTGCAGACTCCACACAGTGAGCCAAGCCTGGAATCAAACCTGGGACCCTGGAGCTGTGAAGCAACAGTGCGAGCCACTGCTACTGTGCTGAGGGCCGGTGCAGACTCAAGGGGCCGAATGGCCTCCTTCTGCACTGTAGTGCTTCTATGATTACCTCCCCTTTCCCCTCTCCAAACCCCAAGAATGCTTTAGCTTGTCGTTGATGGCAGCTACATTCCTATTTACCTTTCTGACCCTGAGCTGTATGGCGTGCCTGTGCGTTGAGAAACTGTGATTCAATGGCTACTGTCCAATTCTACTGCAGTAGGTTTGCACAATGTCCTACCGCGGTGTTTAAAGCAAGTCAGATGGGGCGGCACAGTGCCGCAGTAGTTCGCATTGCTGCCTCACGGTGCGGAACACCTGGGTTCCATCCCAGGTCACTGTCCATGTGGAGTTTGCACGTTCTCCCCGTGCCTGTGTGGGTCTTATCTTCCGTAACCCAAAGATGTGCAGGATAGGTGGATTGGCCATGCTAAATTCCCCCTTCACTGGGGGAAAAATAAAGTCAGGTGGAGGATCTGAAAGTATTGGATGGATTGTACGTGAATGCTGGGGGCAGCATGAAACTGCCCACAATTTGACACTGATGGTCAAGAATGAATGAAGGTGACCAGGGTGGAGAGCGACACTGGTACAGCAAGTCTTGCTTTTTCTCAGGTGCAGGGTTAAGATTTCTACCTACTCCTGTGAAGCAAAAGTGAATATTCTTCAGCACCAATGTCCCTCACAATCCCAAGTTGACTCGTGCTGTTGCTGTTAACGAGGTGGCAGCAGAGCCTGAAAAGGGCAATAGTAACCTAACTGTCCTGGCTATAAAGTGTGTGCATGTGAACCAAGGTCGAGCACGGAGCACGGACAAAACCAGGCTTGGTTGTGATGCACTCCCTGGTGAAGTACTTTGCTGATATTAATCATTTAAGCTCCTACATGAAAATGACCATTTGGGTAATGTATGAGAAAGTGTGGGCTGCTGCAGAAATATAGGTACAACAAGGAGAAAATTAGACCCATAGCACTTAACCCATTAACCCTGATGTTTTCATGATCTCCAATCAGATATACCTAATGTGGTGAAAATCTTTTGATTGTAGTGATTTTGGAGGAAAGATCATCTTGAATATTGCGCTCACCAGGACATTTCGCAAAAATACAAGGGAGGCATTCTCAGTGCTGATTGGTTGGCAGGTGGGCTCTGGTAGGGGCGTTGCCATGGAGAATGCACCAGTTGATGGTAGCTACATCCCTATTTACCTTTCTGACCCTGAGCTGTATGGCATGCCTGTGCGTTGAGAAGCTGTGATTCAATGGCTACGGTCCAATTCTACTGCAGTAGGTTTGCACAATATCCTACCACGGTGAATAGATGGCATTGAGGTGCGTAGGGAAGAAGTGTTGGCAATTCTGGACAAGGTGAAAATAGATAAGTCCCCGGGGCCTGATGGGATTTATCCTAGGATTCTCTGGGAAGCCAGGGAAGAGATTGCTGAGCCTTTGGCTTTGATTTTTATGTCATCATTGGCTACAGGAATAGTGCCAGAGGACTGGAGGATAGCAAATGTGGTCCCTTTGTTCAAGAAGGGGAGTAGAGATAACCCCGGTAACTATAGGCCGGTGAGCCTCACGTCTGTTGTCGGTAAAGTCTTGGAGAGGATTATAGATACGATTTATAATCATCTAGATAGGAATAATATGATTAGGGATAGTCAGCATGGTTTTGTGAAGGGTAGGTCATGCCTCACAAACCTTATCGAGTTCTTTGAGAAGGTGACTGAACAGGTAGACGAGGGTAGAGCAGTTGATGTGGTGTATATGGATTTCAGTAAAGCGTTTGATAAGGTTCCCCACGGTCGTCTATTGCAGAAAATATGGAGGCTGGGGATTGAGGGTGATTTAGAGATGTGGATCAGAAATTTGCTAGTTGAAAGAAGACAGAGGGTGGTGGTTGATGGCAAATGTTCAGAATGGAGTTCAGTTACGAGTGGCGTACCACAAGGATCTGTTCTGGGGCTGTTGCTGTTTGTCATTTTTATAAATGACCTAGAGGGGGGCACAGAAGGTTGGGTGAGTAAATTTGCAGACGACACTAAAGTCGGTGGAGTCGTAGACAGTGTGGAAGGATGTTGCAGGTTACAGAGGGTCATAGATAAGCTGCAGAGCTGGGCTGAGAGGTGGCAAATGGAGTTTAATGTCGAGAAGTGTGAGGTGATTCACTTTGGAAAGAATAACAGGAATGCGGAATATTTGGCTAATGGTAAAATTCTTAGCAGTGTGGATGAGCAGAGGGATCTCGGTGTCCATGTACATAGATCCCTGAAAGTTTCCACCCAGGTTGATAGGCTTGTGAAGAAGGCCTATGGTGTGTTGGACTTTATTGGTAGAGGGATTGAGTTCCGGAGCCATGAGGTCATGTTGCAGCTGTACAAAACTCTGATACGGCCGCATTTGGAGTATTGCGTACAGTTCTGGTCGCCTCATTATAGGAAGGACGTGGAAGCTTTGGAACGGGTGCAGAGGAGATTTACCAGGATGTTGCCTGGTATGGAGGGAAAATCTTATGAGGAAAGGCTGATGGACTTGAGGTTTTTTTCGTTAGAGAGAAGAAGGTTAGGAGGTGACTTAATAGAGGCCTACAAAATGATCAGAGGGTTAGATAGGGTGGACAGTGAGAGCCTTCTCCCGCGGATGGAGGTGGCTAGCACGAGGGGACATAGCCTTAAATTGAGGGGTAATAGATATAGGACAGACGTCAGAGGTAGGTTTTTTACGCAAAGAGTGGTGAGGCCGTGGAATGCCCTACCTGCAACAGTAGTGAACTCGCCAACATTGAGGGCATTTAAAAGTTTATTGGATAAGCATATGGATGATAATGGCATAGTTTAGGTTAGATGGCCTTTAGTTTTTGACTTTCCATGTCGGTGCAACATCGTGGGCCGAAGGGCCTGTACTGCGCTGTATCGTTCTATGTTCTATGTTCTATGATGATGACTAACAGTTAACCACCAAGCATTGTTTGAAATTTAAACCAGGCAGCTTGACTCTGATTGGTCAAGGCATTGACCTGAGGAATGAACCAGCAAATAGCTGTCACAATGACTGGTGGATCACAAAAACAGCATGTCCCTTCCACTGCTTGCAATGGGCAACGTACAGACCGTGCACAACCAGCCCATGGTTGCAAAACTCCCAACCCAGTGTCCAACATCAGATATGATTCCGCGATTGGGCAAATTTGTTAAGAATTATGCTGGCAATCAATTTAAGATTGTCAGTCAAGCTCGCAGTGTGATGGAAGCTACATATATGAATACACAGTTCAATTACACTGTTCTTTATGGACTAAAAGAACATAAGTACACATTGTGCCAGTTTCAGTGAAACAAAATAAGTTACAAAAACCTGGGATTTTCATGTGTGTATTTTTATTTTCATGTTGAGTGCTTTCCTGCCAGGGTGTACTAGACTTGAACTTCATAGTTTACAAAGTTTTGTGGGCAGCACGGTAGCGTAGTGGTTAGCAAAGTTGCTTCACAGCTCCAAGGTCCCAGGTTCGATTCCCGGCTGGGTCACTGTCTGTGTGGAGTCTGCACGTATTCCCCGTGTCTGCATGGGTTTCCTCCGGGTGCTCCAGTTTCCTCCCGCAATCCAAAGATGTGCGGGTTAGGTGGGTTGGTTGGCCACGCTAAATTGCCCTGTGACCAAAAAGGTTAAGTGGGGGTTACTGGGTTACGGGGATAGGGTAGATACGTGGGTGTGAGTAGGGTGCTCTTTGTAAGGGCCGGTGCAGACACGATGGGCCAAATGGCCTCTTTTTGCACTGTAAATTCTATGATCTATGGTTACTGAGTAATCAGGAGGCCTTGAAACACACTGACCCTGGAATTCCACTCTTGCACACTTGTTGCTGAGCAAAGCTTTTGCCCAATCCTTGCGTGCTCCTGACCCTAGCCCGCATTTATTTCGAGTGGGAGACCACAGCATTTAAGAAGAAATTGGGCTTCCACTTCAGGTCAAAACTCTTTGGGCCTTATGTCACGGACAGGAGCGGATCAGGTCAAACAGAACTGATTTCCTCCTATCGCCTCTCTGTGAACAAGTCTTTTGAATTAACCTTCTTAGAATAAGTGGTGACGTATTTTCCCAACCCCTTGGTTTTCATGTGATCTAGTTTTACTAATAACCTCACAACAAACTTGGGTTAGGATTAACTCAGAAAGTTAGTTTATTTCACACATTCAAAACCCGCAAACAAAGGAGGGTATGCAATGTCCCACTCCACATTCACACAGTGAAGGGAGGGGTCGCGGAAAGAAGATTTACAGTGCAAGGATCAGAAAGGAAATGAATATTGGTTCATGTGAGTTCCAGACTCCCAAAGTCAGAGGCCAATGCGGACGTCTTTTACGTAGACTTACAATGGTCAGCTGGCTAGAGACCAGTGCTGTAAGATTTGCTTTTTCAGGAGGCGTTGATGTCACAGGGTGAAGTAGGTATGTAGAGATTACATGAGTTCTGTAGGCGATGATACAAAATCTCCCAGTAGAGTTAGGTTAAATGGAACGGTAATCCAACCTGGACAGAGCTAGCTTCTGTGTGGCTTGCTAGTAAGATGGTAAACAGCAGATTGGCTACACAGTTCAGGAAGGTAATATTAAACTGGTCTAAAAGCCAAAGTATTGGGTCACATGACCTTAATTCTCTAATGTGACTTCAACAAAGAACGTTAACCCAACATCAGGCATTTGGCTTTGTTTCCAAGACTGACCATGTCTCAGCCATTCTGGGTTGAAAGGGGTGCCATGCATGTTGAGGGTCTGGTGTTTGGGAAGCCATTATCTCAGCAAACCCATGGACTCTGCTAGCAAGGTTGGCTTATCAAATGCAAATGTCATTCCTCCGATCCCTTTTGAAATTGGCCTGTACAGCCCCAGGTCATCTGTTAGAAGCTCCTTCGGCATAACGAGGTGTGACATCCCCGAAATTAAGAGGATTAATTTGTTCCGGGGATGGCCGTGGATAATTTCCGGAGAGAGTGTCAACCATCTTAATTGTCTTTGTTCAGCAGAAAAATCCAGTTCAAAAATAAGAAATAGTCACAAGATTAAAGTCTTTACAGGATTGGGTTTCTGCCCATTGTCCCATGAACCCGACGCTTAGTACGTATAAGTGGGTAGCTATGTAGCCTAATCAGTTAAAAATAAGTTGGCCAGTTTGCAAAATTGTTGCTCGTTACAATACAGAAATCAATATTTACATTTTTAAAATGCTGCTGTCACCCACATAACCCCAACCTCCTTCGATGTCCATCGTAACACTGGACATCAGGGAGCGTGGCTATCCTTGTGACTAGGACTTACAGAGCATAAATGTGAAATAAATATAATTCCCTCTTTTTCCGCGTTGTTTTGCGGGGCTGCAGTTACTGCTGGCCAGGCCAGCATTTATTGCCCATCCCTGGTTGCCCGCGGGGAGGTGGAGGCGAGTCAGTCATCTTCTTGAGCCGCTACAGTCCATATAATACATGGCGTTGACACATGGATGGCAGCCTGATGCACCTGTGTCCCATGGCAAATTTTGACAGGCAGAAAAATAAGCAGCGACATGACATAAGTTGTCCAGGCAGGTTATAACATTTTGACATGGATTTTATATTAAGAACTCCGGCTATATCTCAAACAGCAGCACATGTTGAGTATGGATGCTCTGTGTTCTGAGACCCTCTGGATTGTGAATCTTTTTCTCATTTTAGATTTTTTTTAGAGGTGGTGACAAACCCGATCAGCTCATGCAGCATTTCAGGACTTTATTTCAGATTTCCACTCGCACCTTTTCCACTTCCAAGTTTTGAAAGATACTTTCACAGGGAATTCAACCCCTTTGCAGAGCAGTGAGAGAGGAGAGAGAGAGAGAGAGAGAGAAAGAGAAGAGAGACAGACTATCAAACTGAACTGAAAAAGTTGTATTTTTCCGTATTACCAGTTTCCACCAGGATGTGGCGATCTTGCACTTCGTAAAGCATGATTATACTACAGGGCAGAAACAAACAATGTCCGTTGTGTGAAAGACTGGGCTGGTTATGATTGCTACGCTTACACCTCTGTAATCCTTGTCTTTTTGTTAAGTATATTCTTCCAACGTTTAAGTAAGTTTTGTTATGCATGAGCATTTTAATGAGTTATTCCCCTTCTTAATATTCATTCATTATGTTATTCTCACCATCATTTTCTAATTGATTCATATCTTTGAGTCTGCCTTGTATTCTTGTAGTTTTCTTAACATATTGCTGCTGATGAATAATTATTTTTTGAGACACTTTTGGAACGGAATAAGTTTCAATAGCTGATGTCCATGGCCTGCTTTTGTTGAGAGTAGATCATAGAATTTACAGTGCAGAAGGAGGCCATTCGGCCCATCAAGTCTGCACCGGCTCCTGGAAAGAGCACCCTACCCAAGGTTAACACCTCCACCCTATCCCCATAACCCCACCCAACACTAAGGGCAATTTATCATGGCCAATCCACCTAACCTGCACATCTTTGGACTGTGGGAGGAAACCAGAGCACCCGGAGGAAACCCACGCACACACGGGGAGGATGTGCAGACTCCACACATAGGTGGATTGACGACATTAAATTTTTTTTAAATTTAGAGCACCTTTTTTTCAATTCAGGGACAATATAGCGCGGCCAATCCACCAACCCTGCGCATCATCTTTGGGTTGTGTGGGGGTGAGACCCCCACAGACACGGGGAGAATGTGCAAACTCCACACGGACCGTGACTTGCGGCCCCGGGGGACAGAACCTGGGTCCTCGGGGCCGTGGGGCAGCAGTGCTAACCCACTGCGCCACCGTGCTGCCCTCATGAAGAGATCATTGGCCGTGGGTTTAAAAGAAACACCCCATCTGGTTCACTCGTGACTGCAGGGAAGAAAGTCTGCCGTCCTGACCTGGTCTGGCCTACGTGAGGCTCCAGTCCCACAGCCATGTGGTAACTGCCCCTGAACAAGGCACTCTGTTCGAGGGCAAGTAGGGATGGGCAACAAATGAGCAACACTCACATCCTTTAAAAAAAACAAAGAAGAAAAATACTGGTCTAAATTTTTCCAGCTTTTTGAACTCGATCAATGAATCAAACAAAACCTCAACTCGTTGATTGTTTACAGCCTTTGATCCACCAAATGGATCTGTTCGCTAAAGGTTAATCTGCAAAACAAAACCTGTTCTATTTTCACCCTCACTCCTGCTTCACCTCCTCTGTGGTGATATGCATCACTGTAAATACACAAGGGGTTAATGTAGGTGCACTACAACTAAATAAACACTAGAGGGAGCACTAGTGACATCATGACACACAGTCATTCAACCAATAGGTCAGTAAGATAGGACACGACCAATGGGCAGTCAAGACACACCCAGAGGTGACACTACCACAAGGGGCTACCCATATAAAAGGACAGGGCACACATGCTCTTTCTCTTTCCATAGGCCACACTCAGAGAGACAGGGGCGGATCAAGAAGCATCACACCCACCGCATGGATCAGAGCAGACTAGTTAGTTAGATTGAATTACTATAGGTAGATTAGCAGGAGAGTCGAACCCAAGTAGGAGAATTGTTAACTGTTCAATAAATGTGTTAAATCTATCTCCAAGTCTGAACCTTCCTTTGTCAGAGTATACATCAAGGAAGCAGCTTACGTTACGTGAAGGAGCATAACACAACGTCCGCCTCATTTTCTGTCCCTTCTTTAGACATTATTGTGAGAGATTTTAATTTTCACAGAACGGTTACAGTGCAGAATAAGGCCACTCAGCCCATTGTGCCTGCACCAGCTCTCCGAGTGAGCATTGTGACAGCTTGCTGCCTTTCCCCCTCAGCCCTGCGCCTCATTTCTATCCAACAGTCATCCAGACACACAGATGTGGCGAATCAGCAGCTGTGGCGGCAGCTAGGTTTTTGACAGCTTTTTGCGATGAGGGAGCAGTCGGAACGGGCAAGAAAGCTTTCTTTGTGAAAAGTGCTGGACAAATAACAAAAACAGCGAGCTCAAAGGACCGCTACAACCGTTGTTTACTGTTGCACTGCCCGCTGGTTACAAACTGACTGCAGATAACAAGGCACAATGAATTACGTTAAAAAGAGGTCTTGATAGTTCCTGTTCCTCACGTACTGTCGGCAGCGAGTGTCGCTGTATAACCTGTTCACAAAGCTGCCTCTTTCTACTTTCTGTGTAAATATTACGGTTGTTGTAATTGTATGTGCACAAGACTGAATATCAGGGAATGAATTGGAACGTAGGACAGCGTTTATTAGAACATAGAACATAGAACAGTACAGCACAGAACAGGCCCTTCGGCCCTCAATGTTGTGCCGAGCCATGATCACCCTACTATTAGGTTAGGAGCGCCTGTTTTCTTGCTTATGTGTAACCACAGCGATCACAACTTATGCAATACCTTTAATGTCATAAAACATCTCAAGACACTTCACAGGCGGCGCAGAGGTTAGCACTGCTGACTCATGGCACTGAGGTCCCAGGTTCGATCCCGGCTCTGGGTCACTGTCCGTGTGGAGTTTACACATTCTCCCCGTGTCTGCATGGGTTTCGCCCCCACAACCCAAAGATGCGCAGGGTAGGTGGATTGGCCACTCTAAATTGCCGCTTAATTGGAAATTATTTTCGAAAGGACGCTTCACAGGAGCATTGTGACACAAAATATGACACCGAGAAATTAGAGAGAAATTAGATCAGGGAGGCGAAGGCTTGGTCAAAGGGGTAAGTTTTAAAGAGTGACTTGAAAGAGAAAAGCGAGGCAGTGAGGCAGAGATTGTAGGGAGGGAATTCCGTTGCTTACCGGCCGGTGCAAATGGCGGCCACTGCCGCCAATCCTCCAGGGCCCCTCAGGAGGCCTGGATTACGGGCGTCACGGTAGCACAGTGGTTAGCACTGTTGCTTCACAGCGCCAGGGACCCGGGTTCGATTCCCGGCTTGGGTCACTGTCCGTGCGGAGTCTGCACGTTCTCCCCGTGTCTGCGTGGGTTTCCTCCGGGTGCTCCGGTTTCCTCCCACAAGTCCCGAAAGACGTGCTGTTCGGTGAATCGGACATTCTGAATTCTCCCTCTGTGTACCCGAACAGGTGACTAGGTGCTTTTCACAGTAACTTCATTGCAATGTTAATGTAAGCCTACTTGTGACAGTGAAGATTATTACTATTATTAGAGAAGTGCCGATATCTCCGAGGGGCTGGAGGGGTACAGAGAAGCAAGGCCAACGAGGGATTTGAAGGAGGAGGTTGAGCATTTTAAAATAGACGCATTGCTTGACAGAGAGCCAATAGAGATCAGTGAGCACAGAGGTGATAGGTGAATGGGACTTTTGGGTTGCCTCACGCTTACAAAGGGTAGAATATGGCATGATTTGCAAATCAATTTGTTTTTACCCTACAACATATTGCATATGACGTACTTTAGGGAGCCTTGCATAGCGACATAATTTTCTGACTGTCGATGTGTAAGTTTTCATAAAACGTGTCTGATGTCTTTATACTAAACTAGTGAAATCAGAAGTGGAAATAGCCAGGCATCACTCAGATCTGTAATGTCAACTGAACAGGTCCTGACCAGCTGTGTAATTGCACAGATTTGGCATGCTCATCTCCGAGTCAGAGGTTTGTGGATCCAAACCTCACTCCAGTCCAGGGCAGTCCTGAGGGAAGCAGGACACGGGTGACAAAATCCCTGGAATCGACTGGCCGATGCCGCGTGGGGGGAACTTGTTGGATGCATTTAGGTGCTCCAAATAGCCTTACTGACCCTTAAACATCAGGCTCACTGTGTACAATTCTCGTCCTCACTGTGGGAGGTAGCCGAGTGATGCAGAGGGAAACAGGGCCCCGGGAGAAGTTTTCTAAGATACCAAACTTTTTATTTTTAAAAATTTAGATTACCCAATTATTTTTTCCAATTCAGGGGCAGTTTAGCGTGGCCAATCAACCTGCTCTGCACATTTTTTGGGTTGTGGGGGCGAAACCCACACAGACACGGGGAGAATGTGCAAATTCCACACGGACAGTGACCCAGAGCCGGGATCGAACCTGGGACCTCGGCGCCGTGAGGCAGCTGTGCTAACCACTAGGCCACCGTGCTGCCCTTCTAAGATACCAAACTGATGGGGAAGGTTAAAATCAAAGCTGTACTTGCGGACAGACCAGAGCAGCAGGACAAAATAGCACTGAGTCAAGGTTGTGAAAGGAAATTTTAAGAACAGATGCCAGGTTATGTTTCTTCTGCAAACAATGAAAAACAATCAGAACTGGTTACGACTGAGCCCGGGGTGGGGGGGGCACTGGACTCATTTGAAAAATAGCGAGATGCTCTAAACGATGAGATGGTTGCATTTGGCATTTGATAGGATGGGATCAAATGGGCTGCGGGGGGTATCATCCTGCAGGCATACTCTGTACATCTGCATTCGGAGGTGCAGAGGATGCACCTTTGTTTTTGGGTGGCACGGTAGCATCGTGGTTAGCATCATTGCTTCACAGCACCAGGGTCCCAGGTTCGATTCCCGGCTTGGGTCACAGTCTGTGCGGAGTCTACACGTTCTCCCCGTGTGTGCGTGGGTTTCCTCCGGGTGCTCCGGTTTCCTCTCAGAGTCAAAAGACGTGCAGGTTGGGTGGATTGGCCATGATAAATTGCCCTTAGTGTCCACAAAGGTTAGTTGGGGTTACGGGGGTCGGCTGGAGGTGTGGACTTTGGTGGGGTGCTCTTTCCAAGGGTCGATGTAGAGTCAATAGGCCGAATGGCCTCCTACACTGTAAATTCTATGATTCTATAACACAAGTATGTTTCCTGCAACTGTTCAATGTTGCTATTCCCTTGTTTGTGGCATTTTCAAGCCTATGAGCAGCCAGGTCTCAGTAGCAAACTTTGCCAGAGCTGAAACGGCCCTGAATTTGCTGACAAACGCCTTCACAGCAGTCAGATTTTTAATTTTGCATCAATAGACAAATGAAAACTCATTTTGAATTGTACATTAATACTGAATTTTTATCTTTTAAGCCTTTAATCTCTCTCTTTCCCACTCTGATATTTTAATTAGAACTGGATTTAATTCCGTGCCTCCGTTTTTTTTTTCTGGCCACAAATGTCAAGACACTTGTTTGTATAACTCCAAAATGATCTTGTAGTTTGAGTTCACTGCCACTAGAGGCCGCAAGCACCACTTGACTCAGATCCACATAATCCCATTCGTTCTTGCCATATCTATTTCCTTCAACTTTAAAAATAATATATGAAACGGGAAAGTAACAAAATCTGCAGACAAACAATTTCTCGGAGAACGCTCGATTGATGTTGATGTCGCTCATGGGAATGCTTCCAATTAAAAGTACAAAATAAGCTATTCCCTCCCCAGATATCGCTTTGCCTTTCCTATTTTTCTATTTGATTTCAGCGGCGGGATTCTCCCCTACCCGGCGGGGCGGGGGGTCCCGGCGTAGCGGAGTGGCGCCAACCACTCCGGCTTCGGGCCTCCCCAAAAGGTGCGGAATTCTCCGCACCTTTAGGGGCTAGGCCCGCGCCGGAGTGGCTCCCGCTCCGCCGACCGGTGCCAACGGCCATTGGCGCCACGCCAATCGGCGTCAGGGCTGGCCGAAAGGCCTTCACCGGTCGGCGTGAGTCCACCCATGCGCCGGGGCGTCAGCGACTGCTGACGTCACCATCGGCGCATGCGCGATGGAGGGGGTCTCTTCCGCCTCCGCCATGGTGGAGGCCGTGGCAGCGGCGGAAGAAAAAGAGTGCCCCCACGGCACAGGCTCGCCTGCCGATCGGTGGGCCCCGATCGCGGGCCAGGCCACCCTGGGGGCACACCCCCTTGGGTCCGATCACCCGCCCCACCCCCCCCCCCAGGACCCCGGGGCCCGCTCGCGCCGCCTGCTCTCGCCGGCACCAGAGGTGGTTTAAACCACGTCGGCGGGAGAGGCCTGACTGCGGCGGGACTTTGGCTCATCGCGGGCCGGAGAATCGCCGCGGGGGGCCCGGGGCGCGATTCCCGCCCCCGCCGATTCCCAGGTGGCGGAGAATTCTGGCCACAGTGGGGGCGGGATTTACGCCGGCCCCGGGCAATTCCCCGACCCTGCAGTGGGTCGGAGAATTCCGCCCCTGATTTTTTGCAAGTCGTTTCACTATAATACTAACTGTGATACAAATCGATAGTGGGTTAATTTGTGCTGTAACGGGCAACACAGTGGCACAGTGGTTAGCACTGCTGCCTCATAGAGTTGAAGGGGTTGGATTACAAGGAGCGGTTAGTAGACTGGGACTGTACTCGTTGGAATTTAGAAGAATGCGGGGGTATCTTATAGAAACATATAAAATTATGAAGGGAATAGATAGGATAGATGCGGGCAGGTTGTTTCCACTGGCGGGTGAAAGCAGAACTAGGGGGCATAGCCTCAAAATAAGGGGAAGTACATTTAGGACTGAGCTTAGGAGGAACTTCTTCACCCAAAGGGTTGTGAATCTATGGAATTCCTTGCCCAGTGAAGCAGTTGAGGCTCCTTCATTAAATGTTTTTAAGATAAAGATAGATCGTTTTTTGAAGAATAAAGGGATTAAGGGTTATGGTGTTGGGTCCGGAAAGTGGAGCTGAGTCCACAAAGATCAGCCATGATCTAATTGAATGGCGGAGCAGGCTCGAGGGGCCAGATGGCCTACTCCTGCTCCTAGTTCTTATGTTCTTATATTCTCACGGCGCCGAGGTCCCAGGTTCGATCCCGGCTCTGGGTCACTGTCCGTGTGGAGTTTTCACATTCTCCCAGTGTCTGCGTGGGTTTCGCCCCCACAACCCAGAGATGTGCAGGGTAGGTGGATTGGCCACGTTAAATTGTCCCTTAATTGGAAAAAATGAATTGGGTACTCTAAATTTATTTAAAGTAAATAATGTGTGCTGTAAGTGACAAATGTCTGAATAGTATCGTGTTGAAATTTTTCAACTGTTAATTTAACAATGCATTTAAAATAAACAGGGGTTTATCAGAGTTACAGACAGGTGTTTCAAATGAAAGCGTTAACACATTCCAAGGCCAACGACAAATACAGTTTCTTTGCAAGTTCAAATCTCATAATCAGGACATTATCTTAGCTGTTATCCCAACTTTAGGATTACTGGTTGTAGGGTGGCACACTGGCGCAGTGGTTAGCACTGCTGCCTCAAGGTGCCGAGGACCTGGGTTCGTTCCTGGCCCTGGGTCACTGTCGGTGTGGATGTCTGCGTGGGTCTCACCCCCACAGCCCAAAGATGTGCAGGCTAGGTAGATTGGCCACGCTAAATTGCCCCTTAATTGGAAAAATATAATTGGGCACTCTAAATTTATTTTTTAAAAAGATAGCTCATTGCTTTGAAAACATGCTGCAGTATCTCAATTTTTAAAATCTCATTAATTTGCTTATTTTGGGTTACCAGAACATCTGGGTTACCTTATTCTTGCCCTCCCCAACACACACACATGCAAACATATTCCTTTCATTCCTAAATATGAAAACCGCCACAGCTCCTCAGTGTCAGCAGCCTCCTCACTCCTCTGGCCCAGCTGTACCATGGAATCCCTACAGTGCAGAAGGAGGCCATTCAGCCCATTGAGTCTGCACCGACCCTCTGAAAGAGCACCCTACCTAGGGCCATTCCCCTGCTATATCCCTGTAACCCCACCTAAACTGCACATCTTTGGTTACTAACAGTCCCAAGATGTGCAGGTTTGGTGGATTGGCCATGCTAAATTGCCCTTAGTGTCCAAAAAGGTTAGTTGGGGTTACGGGGATAGGGTGGATGCGTGGGCTTAAGTAGGGTGCTCTTTCCAAGGGCCGGTGCAGACTCAATGGGCCGAATGGCCTATTTCTGCTCTGTAAATTCTATGATCTATGATTCTATAGGAGAGGGATGATGATATTGGGGGTGTCAGTGTTCCTGGGAGGACATAGAAAATGCTTTAATGGCCACTCTAAAGGTCTCCTTGAAGTGCAGCGGCATTGACCTTAACGACTGGGAGGAGCTCGCTACCAATTGTTCAGAGTGATGACTTATCCACCAAACGTCATCCCGTCTTGAGTCCCAATTCTTAATGCTAAGGCAGAGCGGGGGCAGAGAAATGATCCCACTACCTCATGGAATGGCCTATTATCTGCAGGTCGAGAATCAGCCTGTTTAGTTACACAAAGACCTATGGCAGAAACACGTGACCTTGAGTCGACCTCATCCTCGAATTCAGGACGGCCGGTAACTATGACAATTGAGTCAGCCTCTTGGGTTTTTTTGAATGTTTCCAATTAAGGGACAATTTAGCGTCCGCGGCGCCATGAGGCAGCAGTGCTAAACACTGCGCCACCCTGCTGCCCTTGATTTAGCCTCTTGTTGCATACACCTCTTGATTCACCTATCCATTGAAGTTAATGAATTCACAATGTGTGGCCAAATCAATATCATGCATTTGTCATTATCATCCCGATTGAGTGAGGCTGATTTAGTTTTGCTGCTCTTGACCCAAGGCACCAAAGCTGAGGTATTGCTTTCCTGCTACACTGTTCTAACCCAAGGTTAGTTAAAACGCCACAGAGACACGCATCCTTCTGATTTCTACCACTCAGTTTTGCATCACAGGTTCTAACCACATACAGAACCACAGGAGGAAAATTGCCCTTTCGAAAGTGGTAAATCTTTTGAGAAGGAGCAACCTTTAGCTGAATTCATCAATGCGTTGGCTTATTTTCCCGTGTAACTAATATTTCCCTTGCACGTTATTCCTAAGTCTGTCTCACACACTTGCTGCCACATGACAGAGTGGAGACTGGGAGAGTCTGGTTTATTAATTCTGCTGTGATTATCACTAAGGTGGATTTACTCAGCAGGAGGAAAAGAAAATTAAAAAATGTTAGTGTTTTCCTCCTTCGGGATTTATTTTAATTGAGAAACCTAGGTTGGGGTGGGGGGGGGGGGGGGGGTGTGCTAGTCATCAAGCTGTGAAGAATAGTAAAGGAAGACTTTGGTGAGCCAGGTTATAGTGGATAGGAGTCATCAATGTTAGCTTCAAAGGGCCAGCTCCCGTGGATGGGCCAATGTCGTTTGTATGCCTGACACCAGACCCCCGGACTAACTGGTCACGGCAGGAGACTCCTAGGAGGACAGTAGAAATGTTTTAGGGAGGGCGTCACGGTGGCGCAGTGGTTAGCACCGCTGTTTATAGCGCTGAGGACCCGGGTTCGATCCCGGCCCCGGGTCACTGTCCGTGCGGAGTTTGCACATTCTCCCCGTGTCTGCGTGGGTCTCACCCCCACAACCCAAAGATGTGCAGGGTAGGTGGATTGGCCACGCTAAATTGCCCCTTAATTGGAAAAAAAATAATTGGGTACTCTAAATTTTATTTTTAAAAAGGAAATGTTTTAGGGATGTCCTCGACGAAGGATTGAAGGGGGTCAAACAATCCCACGGGAGTCCCCGGCTTGCGACTGACTAAAATGGTGACATTTTATTCGGGAAACCAGTGAGCACATCGGGAAATGGTGTCAGGAACATGGAGGCCTGAAGCCAAGGCTTCGGGGGAACGGTCTTCCGCCTGACCTATCAAGCACCATTTGCTTCACGTATGACAGGGAATGTAGGTCACACATTGTACTGTCAGCCATCTTGGAACGCTACGCACTGGAGTGAAAACAAGTCACCCTCGATCCTGAGGGACGGCCGGCGAAAGAGAAAGATCTTAAAAAAGCCCCAAAGGTTATAGGAGGAAGGTACTAAATGGGGTAAGGGGTCACACAGCTGGAGGTGCCACACCAGGCACAGACTGGCTTAAAATAGACATCTTACCACAGTTACGAACGTAGGAAGTAGGAGCTGAAGTAGGAAATTCGGCCCTTCCAGCCTGCTCCGCCATTCAATCAGATCATGACTGATCTCTTCCTGATCTGAAATCCACTACCCTACCTGTTCCCCATATCCCTTTAACCCATAAAAAATATATATATCTATCGCCATTTAATGTTTCAGACTCCACCGCACTATGGGGCAATGAATTCCACAAATTCACCATCCTCTGCGAAAAATAGTTCCTCCTCGTCTCAGTTTTAAATTTACCACCTCTCAACCAATAATCTCTCATTCTAGATTGCCCCACAAAGAGGAACATTTGGTCTACGTTTACTTTATTAATCCCTTTTAATATTTTATATATCTCGATCAGATCCCCTCGCATTCTTCTAAACTCCAGCGAGTCCAACCCAAACTGATCAATCTCTCCTCATCCATCTGTAGTGATCTCTGTATGTAGTAATACATGATCAAGTAATGTTAAGCAAGTACAGGCAAATGATCACTAGATGGCCACACTACCAAGACCTATAAAAAGGTTTCCCTGCTCTTTCCTAAAGGAGAGTGCGTTAGGTGTGTGGAGAGTAAAGAAGGGATCAGCTAGAGAGAGGAAGTTAACAGATCTTAGTATATTGCATTATCTTATTTAATAGTTTAATCTATAGTTATTTGTTTGTTTACTAGTTCAATATTGAAGTAAAAAGAATGCACTAATTTTATCATAGAATTTACAGTGCGGAAGGAGGCCACTCGACCCATCGAATCTGCACCAGCTCTTGGAAAGAGCACCCTACCCAAGGTCAACACCTCCACTCTATCCCCATAACCCAGTAACCCCACCCAACACTAAGGGCAATTTTAGACACTAAGGGCAATTTATCATGGCCAATCCACCTAACCTGCACATCTTTGGACTGTGGGAGGAAACCGGAGCACCCGGAGGAAACCCACGCACACACGGGGAGGATGTGCAGACTCCGCACAGACAGTGACCCAAGCCGGAATCGAACCTGGGACCCTGGAGCTGTGAAGCGATTGTGCTATCCACAATGCTACCATGCTATATTACTCATTACTCATATTACTCATTAAATTATTTTGTCATTTCCTGGAAGACCACGTCTATATTTCAAGAACTCTGCTAGGCAAAAAGAGTAATATATATATATTACAAAATTGTAATATAACAACGTCAACTCTTTCATCCCGGGAATCAATCTGGTGAACCTCATCTGAAATGTCTCCAATGCCACCATATCCATCTTCAAATAATGAGACCAAAACGGGACACAATATTCTGGCTGTGGTCTCATAAACACCCTATACAATTGCAACAACACTTCTCTACTTTTAGACTCCAGTCCTTTTTCAAATTAGCACTAAAATTCCATTTGTCTTTTTTATTGCATGCTGTACCTGCATATCGACTTTGTGCGATTCATGAACAAAGACACCCAGATCCCTCTGACCAGATGCATTTTATTATTTTTTTTTATCGGATACTTTATTTTTATAATTTTAGAGTAGCCAATTATTTCTCTTTTCCAATTAGGGGGCAATTTAGCGTGGCCAATCCACCTAACCAGCACACCTTTGGGTTGTGGGGGTGAAACCCACGCAGACACGGGGAGAATGTGCAAACTCCACACGGATAGTGACCCAGGGCCGGGATTCGAATCCGGGTGCTCAGCGCCGCAGTCCCAGTGCTAACCACTGCGCCGCATGCCGCCCTGCCCAGATGCATTTTAATCTGCTTTCCATTCAGATAATAATTTGCCTTTCTATTTTTTTCGGACAAAATGGATAACCTCACACTTCTGCACATTAAATTCCATCTGCCAAATTTTGGCTCATTCTCCGAGCCTATCGATATCCGTTTGTAAACTCTTTACCTTCTCTTCACTGCCTGCTTTCCCACCTATTCTAGTGTCTTCTGCAAATTTTGCTGTCTTACACTCTGTCCCTGCTTTGCAGATCATTTATATAGATTGTAAACTGTTGAGGTCTGAGGATTGACCCCTGCCGCACACTACTAGTTATAGTTTGCCAGCCAGAGAAGGACCCATTTAACCCGACCCTCTGCTTTCTGTCCGTCAGCCAATACTCAATCCAATCTCCTACTCTACCCCCAATCCCCTGTGATCTCACCTTCTGGATCAATCTTTTATGCGGCACCTTATGAAATGCCTTATGAATGTCTAGATATATTACATCCACTGGTTCCTACTTTTAATTTCCTACTTTTTTCCTCTATCCCTTTTTGAATGGGGGCATGACATTAGCGTGTTTCCAATCGAGAGGGACCTTTCCAGAATCGAGAGAACTATGAACTGTCATAACCAATGCATCCATTATCTCTGCTGCCACCTCCTTTAATACCCTAGGGTGCAGGCCATCAGGTCCTGGAGGCTTATCTGCCTTTAATCCCATTAGTTTATTCTCCCTAGTGATGGTTATTGAAAAATTTCTATTATCCTCTCCATGGAGACAGAGGCAAAATATTGGTTCAGTGCCTCCGCCATCTCTGTGTTCCCCATTAATACCTCACCAGTATTGTCCGCTAAAGGGCCAACATTTACTTTAGTTATTCTCTTCCTCCTTATATACTTATAGAAACTTTTGGTATCAGTGTTTATGTTTTCTGCTAGTTTTCTTTTGTAGTTCATCTTAGTTCTTTTGATTTTATTTTTAGTAGCCTTTCGCTGAACCTTTCTCCCAAGTTCTCCCAATCCTCCAGCTTACCACTAGCTTTTGCACTAAGGAATGCTCTCGTTTTTGCATTTTTGGCCTCTTTGACTTCCTTGTTTAGCCATGGAATGTTTTGCTCCCTTTTACACTTCCGCTTCTTCTGAGGAATATACTTTAATTGAGAGGTATTTAATATCTCTTTGAACATCCATCATTGTTCCTCAATTGTCCTACCCTCAATTATTTGTACCCAGTCAAATTTGGCCAACTCTTTCCTCGGGCCTATTAAATTGCCTCTGCCCAACGCAAAGACTCGAGTATGGCCCTCTGTCTTCTCGCACTCAATCTGAACTTGAAATTCTAGCATGCTGTGATCACTCCTTCCAAGAGGATCCTTAACGACAAGGATATTTATCAACCCTTGTTCTTACATAATACTAAATCTAAAATAGCCACCCCCTGGTTGACTCCATAACATATTGCTCTAAGAAACAGTCCCTGATACATTCTATGAAATTTCCCTCGAGGCTATCCATGCCAATTTGATTAATCCAGTCAATGTGCATGTTACAAACACCCATGATTACTGTTGTGCCTTCTCACAAGCCCTCCAGCCCTCCTTATTTCTTGGTTTATGCCCTACTTTGGAAGTATTGCTCGGGGGGGGGGGGGGGCTGTAAATTACTCAATCCCCCCCGACCCAAACTCCTATTATGCAGTTTTCCGCTCTTCGCCATTCCCTCCCGCATTCCTATTCCAAAAAGCCCATGCACCGGTCTCCCTCTCTCACCTCATTCCCTGACCAAGCCCCATTCCCTTTGCTCCTTCATTCCCTTCACCACATTTCCAAGTCTCCCTTTCTCCAAGGTAGCTGACTGCCCCCCTCAAAAACTACCCGAGCGAGCAGCCGCTCACCCCACCCCCACCCCCACACCCAAATCTCTCCACAAATCCTGAGCTCATTCCAAACTCCTGAATCCCACCACTACTCCTCTGTGCCTCCCCCCCCCCCCCCACTACCATAATGCCCCCCCCCTCCACCAACCATTGACTCCAAGAAATGGGTCAGTGCGCCACCTTTCCACACTTACCAGCTGAAGAACACAGTCAAACAAATGAGATCAATGTAGCTGCCTTTATCCTCAGTGTCAAAACGGTTTATTATACAGGAGAGACAGGGGGTGGGGTGGAGGGATCTTTAAGAAGATGAAAAGAAAATAAATAAAGCTGAAGCGAGGAAAGAAAGCAGGAATGCGAGTGAGGGATTCCCTGCCAAGCCTGCCTATTGTGACGGAGAAACAGAGTGATTCAACAGCTGAGGTTCAGGGACAACTTCAAAGCAGTCATTTCCACATTAATCCCATGTGCTGTAAATTAGACCAAGTTTGTTGAAAGCTTTTCAACTGCGTGGACGCAGAATGGAAAAATTGCATCGTACGGAATGAGTTATTTTCGCAGCCGAAATGCATTTGTCATCTTTGCAAACAGTCCATCTGTTGCACACCGGCATTGACCTTCAGCCTGTGCTGTCGAAGGAGCCCCTTATTACCCCAATCCTGTCAATTATAAATATTTGCAGGTGCGCACAACAGTAAAAAATGTCTGCGACGCCAACTATTTACAACGGGAATGCTTGTTTCATAGCCTTTTAGGTTTGCGTTTATCCTAATTAATGGGCTTCATCGTTAAATCTTCCAAAGCCTAAAATGGGAAGGCAATGATGGCGCGGTCTGTCCCTCCGGACAATGACACTTCTTCTTCATTTTCTGGCAAAGCTCGTTGCTGCCAGGCAGCCTCCACAAGTAATGTTCTTCTCAAAGTAATGGACTTCTGATGACAAGTGCAACACAGGTGGGACGAGCACGAGATAGCCCCTGAGGTAATGTCCGCAATTTCATTTATTGCAAAACCAGAAACAATTACTAAAGGCCAGCCGTATGTCATTTTCATCTACAGAAAAGTGACATTAATTCTACCACCATATTGAAGTCTTCATGCCCAGCTTAAAGATTTTTTTGGGGGGTACCATTTTCAATTATGATGAATTTTGCTACAGTTAGGAGTTTAACATTATCATAAATGGTAATCTGTTGACGAATCAGGCAGTGGGCAGCACGGTGGCACAGTGGTTCGCACAATTGCTTCACAGCTGCAGGGTCCCAGGTTCGATTCTCGACTTGGGTCACTGTCTGTGCGGAGTCTGCACGTTCTCCCCGTGTCTGCATGGGTTTCCCCCGGGTGCTCCGGTTTCCTCCCACAGTTCAAAGATCTGCAGGGGTAGGTGGATTGGCTGTGCTAAATTGCCCTTAGTGTCCAAAAAACGTAAAGTGGGGTTACGGGGATAGGGTGGAAGTGTGGGGATAAGGTGGAGGTAAGGGCTTAGGTAGAGCGCTCTGGGCTGAATGGCCTCCTTCTGTACTATAAATTTTGTGATTCCTCCATGCTCACTCCCCTCCCAGATAAGTCAGCCAGCCCAATCTGTGTAGCACCAGGTGGCTGTACTCTGCTCCTACCTCCTCGCTCACAACAAGCCTGCTACCGACCGCAAACTGCTTGACTACTTTACAGGCCCCTGAAAAGTTCCAGTAGACCCCCAGGGTTATGTGAACTCCACTCTGAGAAACATTGGCCGATTATATCTCCATGAGGACACCTCTTATTTCTCTATGGTGAAGGGTGAATAAGCCAAAACCTTCCAGTCTCTTTAAGCCCTAGATCCACTTTGCTTCGGGATCAGTCTTGTGCATCTTTTCTGCTCTATCTTCAGGTCCTGAATATTGATCAATTTGGTTTTATTTAAAATGATTGTACACGTGCAGCCTCCATCAGTGCTTGCTAAGTTCTCGAGGTTAAGTGGCGTTGCGTGCAATTACCCCTTGAGGTTCAACAAAATGACTATCGCCGAAATGCCCACCATCATCATTCTGGGAGTTGCCACTGACCAGAACCACAGGAACAGGAGTAGGCCATTCAGCCCATTGAGCCTGCTGGAGCCTGTTGGACGAGCCATAAAAATACTGACTACAAAAGCAGGTCAGAGGCTGGCAATTCTGTGCTGAGTGACTCAACTTCTGACTCACCAAAGCCTGTCCACCATATGCAAGGAAGAAGTCAGGAGTATAATTGAATATTCCCCACTTGCCTGGATGAGTGCAGCTCCAGTACTCAAAAAGATCCACCATCCGGGACAAAGTAGCCCGCTTGGCTGGCACCCCATCCACCACCTTAAACATTCACTCCATCCACCACTGGCACACAGTGGCAGCAGTGTATACCATGTACAAAATGCAAAGCGCAACCCACCAAGGTTCCTTCAAAATTATGTTTACAATCCACAACATGTGCCACCTTACAAGACAAGGGCAGCAGATGAATGGGAACACCATTACCTGCATATTCCCCTATAAGCACACACAATATCCTGACTTGGAAATATATCGGCCATTCTTTCACTGTTGCTGGGTCAAACTCTTTCCCTAACAGCACTATGGGTGTACCTACATAGATTGAGCAGTTGGAGGAGACTGATCACAATCAGCTCCTCAGGGGCAATAAGGGCGGCACGGTGGCGCAGTGGTTAGCACCGCTGTCTCTCGCCGCCGAGGACACAGGTTCCATCCCGGCCCCACGTCACTGCCCGTGTGGAGTTAGCACATTCTCCCCATGTCTGCGTGGGTCTCACCCCACAATCCAAAGATGTGCAGGGTAGGTAGAATGGCCACGTTAAATTGCCCCTTAATCGGAAAAAAAAAAGAAATGGGTTTTAAATTTAAAAAAGAGGTGGGCAATAAACTGTAGCTGAGCCAGTGATGCTCACATCCTGTGAAAGCATTTTTTAAAAATGCACAGTGTTGGAACAATTGGATGGAGGCACACTGGTATTATCACTGGACCAGTAATCCAGAGACCGTGCCAAGATCTGGGGACCTGGGTTCAAATCCCACCACAGCAGATGGTGAAATTTGAATTTAATAAAAGTCTGGAATTAACAGTCTAATGCTGACCATTGTCATTAAAACCCATTTGGTGCACTAAAGGTCTTTAGTGAAGGAAATCTACCGTCCTGACCTGGTCTGGCTTACATGTGACTCCAGATCCTCAGCAATGTGGTTGATGCCCTCTGCAATGGAGGGAAGTTGGGGATAGGCACATCCCGTAAAAATGAATTTTTAAAATGTCACCATGCAGCATTTTGTAAGGGCCTTTCTCAGAATAAGGCAGAGACGTCAATGATGGCCCACATCCGAACATCACTGAAAAATGTCCCTTTTTCAAATTCTTGGATAGCAACTAATTTAAAAGACACAAAGCAAGCTTCACTCTGAGTGATACCGACAGATGTTTGGCTGAAATACCATTTCGCAAGAGAGGGCGGATCCTGGGTGTAAAGAAAACACAGTGTGGTTCTCTAGAAACTTGCCTGAGGTCTCGAAACTCCACCTAACTGAAAAATGTTTTTATATCTCCTTGTCATTTTAGTTGATTTACATTTTCAACTGATGTATTTGCATACAATGCCCAACATTCTCATTGATTGAGAGCCCAATCTTTCGGATTATTTACTAAATTCCCAAATCTTCTTTAAAGACTCACCTCAAAGCTCACCCTCAGTGTCTCAGCTTTTGGCCACACCTCCCAGGCTAGTTTGATATAATTTTTTTTCCCCCTCAAGCTCCGGAGGCATCTTGACATGAAGGTGTTGTTAATATAAATACACCAACTGAAGTAATGAGGATGTGATTCTTTCCGAGAACATCATGTATGTTTTTGCTCCCATTGTTAGTTGATTGAAGTTTGTGAAGATTTGTACTATAACTTAGTTTATTTATCTTTAAGGCAGCACGGTGACGCCTCACAGTGCCACGGTCCCAGGTTCGATCCCGGCTCTGGGCCACTGTCTGTGTGGAGTTTGCACATTCTCCCTGTGTTTGTGTGGCTTTTGCCCTCCACAACCCAAAGATGTGTAGGCTAGGTGGATTGGCCACGCTAAATTGCCCCTTAATTGGAAAAAATTAATTGGGTACTCTAAATTTATTTTTTTTAAATGTATTTATCTTTGCCGACCTCCATTCATGCCCTCTCCTCTAACAGAACAAATTACTAATCTCTTTTCTCTTGTCCAAGTTTTTTCAAAGCCTGTGTTCTCCCTAACTTTGTGGCCTGCTCCAACTCTGCAAACCTTCCAGGTCCCTCTAAACCTCCACTTCTGGCCTTCTGGGCCTTTGCCTGCACCCTCTTTTCTACCTTCAATGGTAACCATGCTCTGGAACTCCTGTCCTAAACCGCTTTCACCTTGCTGCCCCTCTCGTTCCTTTAAAAGCCCCATTGATGAGGATTCACGAGAAGCGCCTGAATAATGTGGAACACTTCCAATACCTTGGAAGTCATCTTTCATGGAAAGGCTGATGCAGCCTTTGACCAGCTGAGGAAACAAGCGTTTGAAGACAGCAACAACAACACTGAAACCAAGCTCTTGGTCTACCCTGAGATCCCTATCACTCCCCTACTGTATGGGGCTGAAACATGGGCAATGTATGGGAGACACTGCAGTCATACCATCAACACAACCTATGCAAAATCGTACATAGTAAGTGGGAGGATGGACTCACTGACACCAGTGCCCTTTCAAAAAGCTGGCACCTCAGGCATCGAGCCTATGATCATCCACCATCAGCTTCGCTGTGTTGGCCATGTAGTTCATAAGGCAGATACCAGGCTCCCAAACCAGTCTTCCTCTCACAGTTCAGACAGGGCAAGTGCACCAGAGGAGGACAGAAGTGCCTCAAGTTATGTGATGAAAGCCAACATGAAGAAATGCAACATTGACATCAACTCCTGGGAGACCACCAACCAGATGGTGGCAGGGTGTATGAAAAATATCCCAGCTATTAGAGACCCAATGATACCAAAATGAAAAGAAAAAAAACGATAGTAGCGGAAAGAACAGGCCCTGGCACATAACCAGACAATCACCATGACAACAAATGATTCACGCGCCATGAAGTGTGCAGATCCCATATTGGCCTCATCAGTCACCTTCGGTATCATGGAAGACAATCACCCTACATTGGCCCTTAATTGGCAAAAAATGAATTAGGTCCACTAAAGTTATAAAAAAAATAAAGAGAATGTGCAAATTATCACATAATGGGGGCGATTCTCTGAGCCCCGCGCCGGCCCGGAGAATCGCCGCGACCGTGCCACAACGCCCAGACGCCGGCGCGTGATTCTCCGAGGTGCGGAGAATCGGCGCCGTTTGCGCTGGCGCGTTTGGCGGGCCGCAGGAATCAGCGGGGCCACCGATTCTCCGGCCCAGGTGGGCTGAGCGGCCGCGACGATACGACAGAATCCCGCTGCCGCCGTTCACCCCTGGTCGCTGCCGGCGGGAACTCTGCGCAAAAGGTCAGGGGGTGGCCTGTGGGAGGGAGGGAAGGGGGGGGGGGTTGCTACGTCCCCGGGGGGTCTCCGATGGGGTCTGGCCTGCGATCGGGCCCACCCAATGGCGGGCCGGCTTCTTCCCCTCCCCACCCCCCTATTTCCTGGCACGGCCGACCCCTGAACACCAACCCCATGTTGAGTCGGGGCCGGCGCACTAAAGAAGTCCCCCGCACATGCGCAGGTTGGCACGGCGGAATGGAGGCTGGAGCGGCGTGAACCGGGTACCCGGGCCCTGTTCGCGCCATCATGAAACGCGACGGCATTCACGACGGCGCTATCACTATTTTTAAAGGTACATACTAAATTAGTCACTGTGCTTCATTCTTATTGTAAACTCTTGGCATGTTGAGTTTATTTGATAACTGCCCAAAGGACTTAGTTAGCCCGGGAACTATTATGTGCCTCAGATTTTCATCAACGTTTTCAAAT
Organism: Scyliorhinus canicula; assembly: GCF_902713615.1. Taxonomy (NCBI): domain Eukaryota; kingdom Metazoa; phylum Chordata; class Chondrichthyes; order Carcharhiniformes; family Scyliorhinidae; genus Scyliorhinus; species Scyliorhinus canicula. The sequence continues at coordinate 93,427,594 of NC_052164.1, read as the reverse complement.
CCCTCCAGGACTTTGCTCCTCCTTATCTCTGTAATCGTCTCCAGATCCACAACTCTCTGAGATACCTGCCCTTCCCTAATTCTGGCCTCTAATGCATCCCCGATTTTAATCACTCCACCTTTGGTGGCTGCATCTTCAGTTGCCTAAGCCCCAAGCTCTGGACCTCCCTACACCATTTGGCCCCTCTACCAAGGGTTTGGTCACCTGACTTAAATTTTTCTTTTTAGTGGCTCGATGGCACTCTTTATCTTCTACTGCTCCTGTGAAATGCCGGAGGATCTTGTGTTATGTTAAAGGCGCTATATGAATATAAGTTGTGTGGTTGTTTTAGGGAATGCATGCTGTAGGTCATCTGCTATCTCAGTGATCTATCTACAGTGTCGATTATAGGCAAAGGGACAGGAATCCCATTGTAACAGACTCAGTATGGAGAACTGAAATCCATACTTTGATATGGTATAGAAACCCACAGCAGAGGAAAGATGAAAACTCAAAGTTAAACATTTTGTAATTTTATTGGATAGGTGCATCGAGACCGAACTACAGGCAGAAAATAACAATTTCCACATTGGTGATGAAAGCAATTTTATGGCTCAGTTACACCTCATTCCTGAGCCATGAACCATAGACTGGGCGGCAGTAAGTTAAAGTTAATCTCAAAGCAGTCATTCACTCTCACTTCTGAGTCAGAAGATTGTTGTTTTGAGCCCTGGTCTACAAATTTAAGATAACAATCTCCCTGAAACTTCAGTACGCCAAAACCCGCCTGGCCTCTGAGTTAGGAAGTAGAAGATCCCATGGCATTAGGTGAATTCTCCCGATACTTATTCCTTAAAAAGCATGACTGAAACTGATCAACTGATCATGATCTCATTGCTATTTGTGGGTGCAACTTTGCAGCGCTTAAATTGGCTGCTCCTTGACCTATTTTACAACAGTGCTTGCAATTGAAAGGTTGGTTGGAAAGTGCTTTGGCACATGCTCAAGCCATGGAAGACCCATCGGTTCTTTATTCCTGAGACTAAGTGTTGATGGTAGGATTCAACAGCAAAATTGGGGCCACCTGGACCGATTCAGCGACCGTTGAGGGGCGGGCCATGTGGAATACAATCGATTCCAATGAGAAACGGGGCCGGATTCGCCAGATTCGCGATTGACACTCGGGAAGCTAACAAGCTGCAGCCGCAGATACACACTTCACTCCCCACACACCATCCCAGCCAACAAGATGGCCCAGCTACCCATCCCACTGATGGGTCGGCTGGGGCCAAAGGGCACCCAGGGAGATACCTAGGAGACCATTGTGGCCTGGGGAGATACCCAAATGACCTGTGGCCCTAAGTTCACAGGGGGCAGTCAGCTGCATGGTGCAGCTGCATGGCTGCCTGGCTGGCGGCGGCAATGGTGTTCCATGCCCGTCCACCCCGACCACACAGCCCACCTCCTGGCCGTCCCAACTACTCCCACCAGCCATGGCAGAAGCCCCCCTGACCAGCGGCACAACTCTCAGCAAACTATGGCGATGTTGGACACTTTCTGTACCCCCCGCTCTCTCCCTCAGCAGTCACGCCGTCTGTTTCACGGTTTCTAAAAGCACATGTGAACCTCGCTGTCGGGAATTCGCCCTAGTGGAGACGGAGAATCGTGGAGGCCCCGAGAATACCGGGTTATCGTTTACTATGTGTGCGTTCTGGAACGCATTGACGCCGCTGTCGAGGTGAAGGGGAATTGCGATTTGGCGTGAAACCAGTGCCGGCCACGGTTTCAACGTCAAAATCGATTCTCCACCCAATCGCGTTTCACGATTCTGCATCGGCCAACGGAGACTCCTGCCCATGATCTTTCTTCAGCCTGATTGTGTTTGGATTTCTGTAAATGATCATGCTAGGTAAAAATCCTTAAATAAGCAAGTTGGGCCTTGTTCTAGCTTGACCTGGAACCCCACCATAGGTCGGGATTCTCCGTCCCGCTGCACCCGTTTTCCGGTGCGGCCCGCCCCCTGCCGGCAGCGGGATCCTCCGTCCTGCCAGTCGGCCAAAGGGGTTCCCCATTGTGGGCACCCCCACGCCGGCGGGAAATCCGCGGGGGTGAGTGTGCTGCAAGAGATCCCGCCGACGGAGAATCCAGCCCAATATCTTTGTTGAAGTCCACAGCTGTAATGCAGGCTCGGCACCGAAACGCTTATAGAGTGAAGCTGTTCCATTTATATTGTAAGGTTATGTTACATTACATTATAAGGTTATTCATGCCTCCTCAAACTTGCCCCTCGCCTGAGGTGTGGTGATCCTCAGTTTAAATCAGGAATTGTCAAACTCAGGGGCACGACCCGCGGATGGGTCGTGGGCAGGTGTCGGGAGGGTGGTGGAGCAGTCCGTCACAACGCTCCCGATCGCGCAAATCCACACGCAACAGCCACAGCAGCTGGCTTTTAACTATGCTGGCTGCAAACGGCCTTCAAAAAGGCCGCGACCAAATTTTAAAAATTCGGCCGCACTGCGCATGCGCACCGATGATCGGGCACGCATGCGCAGTGCGGCCGTATTTTTTTAATACGGTTGCAGCCTTTTTTTTTCACAAGTTCGGGGGACCAAAGGGACTATTAGGGCCAAAGGGACCCCAAACCATTTCCTCCATTTTTGTCAGCAACAAACAAGGTAAGAGAAAATGGTGGGTCGCGCAGGTCAGCTGGCGTGGGCCGTGAAGGTCGGGCGACGTGGGTTGCGAAGGTTGGCTGGCGTGGATCGCGAAGGTCGGACGGCGTGGGTCGTGAAGGTCGGCCAGCGTGGATCGCGAAGGTCGGACGGCGTGGGTCGTGAAGGTCGGCCGGGTTGGGTCCCAAAGGTTGGCCGGTTGACAAAAATGGGTTCGAGAAAAAAAGTTTGAAAAACTCTGGGTTGAATCACCACCAGTCAGCTCTCTCCCTAAAAGGGGAAAGCAGCCGACGGTCATCTGGGGCTCTGGTGACTTTACCTTTATCTGACATTGATATTCCATTATAAACACAGGCATGAGATGTGCACCCAATTTCACAGCTTGTTTCTTTTTTTGGCAAGTCCCCCGGACCTATTCTCTTTCACTTTAAGAAAGCTCTAGACACGACTCTCACAGCCCCCCTGATAGCTGAGTGGGTGGAAGAACTGCCTTGTGTGAAACTGAAGCGTATCGAACAGAAAGTCTCCATTTTCCTTACTCTATCTTAGGCTCATTTCTCAGAGCCAGAGCAGCAGCTGGATTGCCACAGTTGCTCTCAGCATCCTCGAATTAAGGAGGGAAACTATTAGCCAGGCTTCTCGCACCTTATCGTTGGCCTTTGCCAGAAAGTGCAAGTGTGCGTCTATTCAGTGGAGACAGAATCATCCTCAGCGACATAAATCCAGGGATAGAATGATTTGCCAACATTTACTATCTCGCCATGCCTTTGGAGAACGGGTATTCGAGCGTGGTTGTGGTTGGAGGCCAGCACTTGTGGGACCACATTCCAACATCAATCAGTGCTTTAGAAAAATAGGACACAGTGTTTGAGGGTGAGGGGAACTCTGTCAAATAACTTTTACCCTGAGGGACTCAAGGACTCACAAACTTAAATAAATTGTAGGCTTATCTTAGATATTAAGTGAAAGCACAAATAATCAGAAATGCCAAGATGACGTACTGCATTTCAGAATGTTCTCAGTTAAGTAATTTCTTAAGGAGCTGCCCCCTTCCTAAATGTTACTCATTATCTCAGGTAAATTCAAAATCCAGGTAGAAACTGGTCCTGCTTCTCTGTGACCTAATTCTCATATCCTATTTTGAGACACGCTGCAATAAAGCTGCAATTTCCAACATGACATTCATTGAGGGCTAATTTTCCCCAAGGGGTGGCTCAGGGTGCACACTACTCTCCGTCGCACTGTGCTGGGTGGCAGGCAGGACCCTTCATGTAGTTAACCACAGCTATTTGTTGGGAGAAGTCAACAATTAGGGCCTCACGGTAGCATGGTGGTTAGCATCAATGCTTCACAGCTCCAGGGTCCCAGGTTTGATTCCCGGCTGGGTCACTGTCTGTGTGGAGTCTGCACGTCCTCCCCGTGTCTGCGTGGGTTTCCTCCGGGTGCTCCGGTTTCCTCCCACAGTCCAAAGATGTGCGGGTTAGGTGGATTGGCCATGCTAAATTGCCCGTAGTGTAAGGTTAATGGGGGGATTGTTGGGTTACGGGTATGTGGGTTTAAGTAGGGTGATCATTGCTCGGCACAACATGAAGGGCCTGTTCTGTGCTGTACTGTTCTATAATTCTATAAGTACTTCAATTTTTTTTGCGAAATCTTATAACATCAAATGGTCCCAAACCGCCTGACACAGCTTTCCAGTTTTGGAGAGCAGGGACTGTTGTGTGCAGGAAACCGTAACAGAAATCCTGTGCAGCAACTTCCCACAAGCAACAAGGAGCTGTATGACCACCAAATAGTCTTTTTAAACGCTGTTGAGGAAATCAGGAAAGACTAGGTTCAAATTCTTCCCTTTGTTGTGGGCTTGGTAAGGGTGCTCTTTCCAAGAGCCAGTGCAGACTCGATGGGCCGAATGGCCTCCTTCTGCACTGTAAATTCTATGAAACTATGAAACACAGGAGGCTGAAGGGTGATGTGATAGACGATGACCTGATAGAAGCCTTTATCATTATGAAAGGATTTGCGCTCACAGTGAAAACAATTCCACTTCTCCCCATGTTTGCATGGGTCTCAACCCCACAACCCAAATGATGTGCGGGTTATCATAGAATTTACAGTGCAGAAGGAGGCCATTAGGCCCATCGAGTCTGCACCGGCTCTTGGAAAGAGCACCCTACCCAAGGTCAACACCTCCACCTTATCCCCATAACCCAGTAACCCTACCCAACACTAAGGGCAATTTTGGACACTAAGGGCAATTTATCATGGGCAATCCACCTAACCTGCACATCTTTGGACTGTGGGAGGAAACCGGAGCACCCGGAGGAAACCCACGCACACACGGGGAGGATGTGCAGACTCCACACATAGGTGGATTGACTGCACTAAATTGCCCCTTAATTGGAAAAAAAAAAGAATGTATTAAAAAAAAAGAATGTATTAAAAAAAGAAAAAAATTCTATTGCAAGGGAAATCAAAACTAGGGGGTCATAAATATGAGATTGTCGCTAATAAATCCAATACGGAATTCCGTAGAAGCCACATTATCAAAGGAATGCTGGGAGAGTGGAACTCGCTACCAGAGAGTACTTCAGGTGAGTGGCATAGATACATTTAACGGGAAGCTAGATGAGTATGAACTAGGGGCTGGTTTAGCTCACAAAGCTAAATCGCTGGCTTTTAAAGCAGACCAAGCAGGCCAGTAGCACGGTTCGATTCCCGTACCAGCCTCCCCGGACAGGCGCCGGAATGTGGCGACTAGGGGCTTTTCTCAGTAACTTCATTGAAGCCTACTCATGACAATAAGCGATTTTCATTTTTCATTTCATTTCATGTCAGAGAGAAAATAATAGAAGGTTGCGGTGTTTGGGTGAGAGGATGGGTGGGGGGAGGCCTATGTGGCAAATAAACACCTGCATCTGTGCAGTGAATGCTATGTTTTGGTGGCGAAGCGAGAGTTGGCCAAGAAAGCAGGATAACCACTCTCCCCCTTCTTCAAATAATGTTATATGATTTAACAAGTTGACCAATAGAATTAGATTTGGACCTGGTTAACCATTTCAATGAAAGGAAGAAGGCACCAATGGGCAATGCTGGTGCATAGAACATAGAACAGTACAGCACAGAACAGGCCCTTAATGTTGTGCCGAGCAATGATCATCCTACTCAAACCCACGTATACCCCCTATACCCGTAACCTTACTTTTTTAGGACACTACGGGCAATTTAGCATGGCCAATCCACCTAACCCGCACATCTTTGGACTGTGGGAGGAAACCGGAGCACCCGGAGGAAACCCACGCACACACGGGGAGGACGTGCAGACTCCGCACAGACAGTGACCCAGCCGGGAATCGAACATGGGACCCTGGAGCTGTGAAGCATTTATGCTAACCACCATGCTACCATGCTGCCCTTGGTGCAGTGGTAGGGTCAAGCACATAATGGCTTGAGTACCCCACCCAGGCAGTGATGTAAGGAGACACATGACCCAGAGCCAGAGTCAACCTAGAGATGGACAGAGTTGGGTAGAGTCCCAGAATGGAGTAGGCTCCATACCTGTACCCGCGAATATAAATTTAATAATAATAATAATCATTATTGTCACAAGTAGGCTTACATTAACACTGTGTGGTAGTCGGTATTAGGTGTATTACGGTACCCTGGACAATGCTGTAAGACCATTGGTGTGGGAGGTACCTGAGACTGCTGTATCATTGGTGAAGCCTGCCTGCTGGTTCCGCCCAGTAAGGCGGAGTATAAGAGCCCGTGTCTCCCCAGCAGCTGCATTCTGTACCTGCGCTGCTGGGGGAAACATCTAGTCCACTAAAGCCTTCAATTGTCGTCCAATCTCGCTTCTGGAGTCATTGATCGAGCATCATACTACAATGAAGTTACTGTGAAAAGCCCCTAGTCACCACGCTCTATTGCCAATTCGGGTACACAGAGGGAGAATTCAAAATGTTCAATTCACCTAACAGCACGTCCTTTGTGGGAGGAAACCGGAGGAAAACCCACGCAGACACAGGGAGAATGTGCAGACTCCGCACCGACAGTGACCCAAGCCGGGAATCAAACCTAAGACCCTGGAGCTGTGAAGCAACCGCGCTAACCACTGTGCTACCCTGCTGCCCATTTGTAAATAGCTTGGAGCTGTCAATGAAGACTTTATGTTACATCCACCCCTGTGGTAAGGCCACAGCTAGAGTATTGTGTGCAGTTCTGGAATCCACATTATAGGAGGGATGTGATGGCACTTGGACTGATGCAGAGGAGATTTACCAGGATGTTGCCTGGGCTGGAACGTTTTAGTTGTGTAGGGAGATTGGATAGACTGAGGGGGACATGATTGAAATGTGTAAAATTATGAGGGGCATAGATAGAGTAGGCAGGAAGAAACTTTTCCCTTTGGTGGAGGGATCAAAGAATAGGAGGCATAGATTTAAGGTAAGGACAAGTTTAGAGGGGATGTGAGGAAAAGATTTTTCACCCAGAGGGTGGTGGGAGTCTGGAACTCGCTGCCTGAGGGAGTGGTGGAGGCAGACATTTAAGAAGTATTTAGATGTGCACTTACGATGCCAAGGCAGACAAGGCTATGGGCCAAGTGCTGGAAAATGAGATTAGAATAGTTCGGTGGTTGTTTTTTGACCAGCGCAGTGTTGCTCTATTACTAATGTTGGTGAACCACAAGCCTTCCCTTACATCGATCAAATGACCACACAACCAGTTAGCTAGTTCAAAAGGTGGTTTATTTACATACACAAGAGTTATATCAACATGCAAACACAATATCTACTATGAGTTAAACTATGCCTATCAGCTACAATAACCTATACTTAACTTCAGAGCAGCCGGCACTGTGCAAATGGATAAGGTCTTTATCTGGATTTCACTTGGCTGGTTTGAAGAAAGTGGCTGTCTCTGCTGGGTTCATCCGTCAGGTAGCGATCGTTGGTCTTGAACTTGGCTGGCTGTTCCTGCTATGATTGGGTTGGCACAGGGCAGATCCAAAAGAGACAGAACACATGGCTGTGTCCTCTTTTATCCCTCTGGGATATCACGCTCTTTGGGACGGTCCTTAATCTTGGACCCAATAGTTCGACAGGGCTCTGATCACTGTCTTCGATTTCGGCCAATAAAGGGGCGGGTGCCTTGGTGGCTGGGTGTGTCCTTAGCAGTCATTGACCTTGGAAGTTGGGCTCTCTGAGTAAAGGGAGTGGTGCCGATCAGTCTGTGGCTGGACCGGTTGCTTGATTAGAGTTCTAATGTCCTGGGAAAATGGGCCATTAAAAATGCAAATGAGCGGGGGTTTCGATCAGGTCTGGTTACCTGTGTTTCAGATACACATAGGCTCTGTATCTGTCTGAGTCTTGGGTTGGCCATAATTCCCATGGTCCTTTGCAGATGGCCATCTTAGATGGCTACAGCAGACACGATGGGCTAACGTGTCTTTTCTGTGCTGTAGTCCTCTATGACTCTATGACTACAAAGCCTACTTCATGGTGTCTGAAGCAGGGTTCTGCAGAAGGCATTCTCAATGAGAACAGGGTTAGAGAAAATTGGGAAAGTGGAGCAGTAAAATAAACCCGATCACCAACCTCCCATTGTCCATCAGATAAGGTTGGAAAACACAGAGACTCAAAATTTGTCACTGACATAGATTTGGGAGAAGACGATTGAACAAAGAACAAAGAACAATACAGCACAGGAACAGGCCATTTGTCCCTCTAAGCCTGTGCCGATCATGGTACCTGCCTAAACTAAAACCGTCTACATCTTACAGAGTCCATATCCTTCCATTCCCACCCTATTCATATATTTCTCTAGATGCCCCTTAAATGCCATTATCGTACCTGCTCCCACCACCCCCCCAGGCAGCGCGTTCCATATATTTACCACCCTCTGTGTAAAATATTTGCCTCGCACATCATTTCTAAACTTTTCCCCCATGCACTTTAAACCTATGTCCCCTAATACATGACTCTCCTACCCTAGGAAAGAGCATCTGACTATCCACTCTGTCCATGCCAATCATAATCTTGTAGAGTTATAAGAGAAGGGATAAAAATGGAGAGGAACGAAAAACATTAATAAAATAATTATTGAAGAGTTAGTCAACATGGAACGTGCTTCAATCCGTTTTATATTTGATATTTTTGAATGAAAAGTCTGGTGAACTGAATTTAACAATTTCAACCACCAATTTGCCTATTTTTGATAGCATGTCTTCTTGAGATCACAAAAAAACAGTATTTTACATTCAAGTACATACCTTAAATAAATAAATAAATATCCTTTTATTGTTACAAGTATGAAGTTACTGTGAAAAGCCCCTAGTCGCCACATTCCGGCGCCTGTTCGGGTAAGCTGGTACGGGAATTGAATTCTGCATCAAAACAGCTGTCTAGCCCACTGAGCTAAACCAGCCTACTAGCCCTTGCCTACTAGATTACAGCGGGGTCTGTTGGGAATGATCGATTGTGATTGAACCCTTGTTTTAGAATGAAATAAAGCAATTAAATGAATAATAAATTAAAATATATGTAGCTAGTTGTTCCCCATCTCTTATATTTTAACCTTCTGTTGTTGCTCCTGTTGTTTTACATGCCTCGACATCATACATTGTTCTCCGACTGTAAACAACAAACAATCTGTTCACTGGGAGTTGCCATTCAGTTCTTATACAGGGTGTTGGGAGGTTGCTTGTTATTTGAGCTGAGAATTCCTCCAATTGCTCTTCCCTTCACCTCAATCTCCCCAGACAGACTGCTGAGAAATGATGTGTGACCATTCTGTGCCTGAGGCAGTAGTGCGTCAGCATGTTGCAAAGTCTTTTGATGGGAAATTATATCTTCCATTAAATACTGTGATTGTTCTTTGGTTACAACACATTGCTATATATTACACTCAGGGTGTACAGTATACAAGGTACAGTATTCATGGTACTGAGCGATGACATTTGAGCCTTACCAAGTGGCTTATGAATGACCCTGGAGAGTGATATTGGGGATTATTAATGCAATTGTTTGTTTAATATGATATTTATTTTTTTCTGTTCAGCTTTAGAATGTGTCAGTGCGTCATATTATCTTGGCCAATAGGATGAAATGGATACATCTTTCATTCCACGATAGATGCGCCTTATGGCTAGTGACTAAGGGAAGTGACCCCAAGAACACTTCTGAGTAACTGGTGTCTGATTACCAAAGCCCTCTTGTTTACCCATAGCTGCAAGGCCAAGATCAGGAATTCACTGGCAAAGTGACAGGGTCAGCCCTGTATTCAGCTGCTCTATAGCACCCTGAGATCTCAACTGTCCTTTGAAAATGATCATTTACAGTACTTCAATCAGATTGGCTTACTGTGTTCTGAAACGATAAAGATGAGGAAGGTCTGGTTGTTTTAATCCTGGTCTTGGCTGACTTCACATTATCAGTGGGTTGATAGCAGGACACTGTAGTTGCCCGCAGCATCACATAGCCTACCCCGGAGGGGAGAAATCCAGACAGCTTGCCTCCTCGGATCACTATTTTTCACGTGGAAAATGCATGTATCAGGCTCAGACAAGATTGGGCTGGGCTGTGATGTGGCTGATGTGTTGGGTAAGCTGGGTCTGCGAGGACTGTGTTTACTGTAGCAGTAAGAGAGACAGGCTTCCAACACTTGAAGAAATGCAACTCTATTTTATTGAACTCTTAACTATTAAACATACTTTAACTGTGGGTTGACACTATGCTGACTTGACTGGAGACCTGAGGCTAACCTGACCAGACTATCTTACTACCACATGGTGTATGTTCTAGTTGTTGCTCACGGGCTCTGACTGTCTCAGAGGCTGGATCCCGAGAGAGCGGGAAAACTAGTGCCCTCTGGCTTTATAGTGGCCGTCTCCTGTCTAGTGATTGGCTGCTGTGTTCTGTGTGTTCATTGGTCATCCTGTGTGTCAATCACTGCCTGTCTGTGCACCATCATATACCTGTGTGTATATTATGACAGCGACCACAGCCGAGTAACCTTGCACTATTTAGATGAATTATGCAGGGAGACACAGTAGCACAGTGGTGAGCACTGCTGCCTCACGGCGCTGAGGTCCCAGGCTCGATCCCGGCCCCGAGCCACTGTCTGTGTGGGGTTTGCACATTCTCCCCATGTCTGTGTGGGTCTCACCCCCACAAACCAAAAGATGTGCAGGGTAGGTGGATTGGCCACGCTAAATTGTCCCTTAATTGGTAACAATAATTGGGCACGCTAGAATTCTGAATTCTCCCTCTGTGTACCCAAACAGGTGCCGGAATGTGGCGACGAGGTGCTTTGCACAGTAACTTCATTGCAGTGTTAATGTAAGCCTACTTGTGACAATGAGGTTTTATTATTATTATTATTGTTATAAATATATTAAGAACAAAAATTAGATGAATTATGCAGAGGCAGACTTACACTTTGTGGGGCCCTGCACTTACCTTAATTTCTAGTGAACCCCCAATGACCTCACGCCCCCTCCCGACCCCTGCCCACCCTAGCCCCACAGAAGGGAAAGGTACATGCCACAAAAATACACAAATTGATCACTTGTTTAGTGCTTTTTAACTCATGAAAACTTTTTTAAAAATATTTAGAGTGCCCAATTCTTTTTATTCTAATTAAGGGGCAATTTAGTGTAGCCCATCCATGTACCCTGCACACCGCAGACACGGGGAGAATGTACAAACTCCACACAGACAGTGACTCAGGGCCGGGATCAACCGGGGTCCTTGGGGTCATGAGGCAGCAGTGCTAACCACTGCATCACCGTGCCGCCCCATAGTCAAATATTTTTTTGTTAAATCTTCTTATTGGCTTTTCTCATATTTATAAACAGTTGTTGCTTATATACATTGCATTTTCCTTGCACACACTAAATTACTTTATTTTACAGAGAGGTTTGTTTTGTCCCTCATTTGACTAACTGTACATACATTTTGCTGCCCTCTCGATCGGTCTATGATATCCCCCCGTCCTCCTGCCCCCCTCCATTGGTTTCAGCACCCTTCCTCTTCTCGTGTGGTCCCCCCCCCCCCCCCAGGTTGTGCAGTCCTTTGGTTCTTCATCTTTTTTTTTCCCTGGCTTACTCCTCGAACAGGCCTCGAACAGGCCTCGAACTGCCCCCAAGTATCCAGGAAGCTTTCCTCTGACCCTCGGATGGCCTCCAGGTAGGGCAGCACGGTGGCACAGTGGGTTAGTCCTGCAGCCTCACGGCGCTGAGGTCCCAGTTTCGATCCGGGCTCTGGGTCACTGTCTGTGTGGAGTTTGCACATTCTCCCCGTGTTTGCGTGCGTTTCGCCCCCACAACCCAAAGATGTGCAGGCTAGGTGGATTGGCCACGCTAAATTGCCCCTTAATTGGAAAAAGATGAATTGGGTACACTAAATTTATCCAGGTGGAGGAATTCCGAGAGGTCAGCGAGCCAGTCTACAGCTGTGGGTGGTGCTGCTGATCGCCAGCCGAGCACGATTCTCCGGCATGCGATTAGGGAAGCGAAAGTAAGGGCGTCGGCCCCCTTCCCCATGTGCAGCTCTGGCTGCTCCGATACCCCGAAGATTGCTGTTATTGGGCATGGCTTCACCCTCACCCCCAGAACCTTGGACATTGACTCGGAGAAGGCTGTCCAGAACCCAGCAAGCTTGGGGCAAGCCCAGAACAGGTGGGTGTGGTTGGCTGGGCCCCTCTGGCGCCGTTCACATTTGTCCCCCACCTCCGGGAAGAACCTCCTCATTCGGGTTATGGTCAGGTGTGCTCTGTGCACCACTTTGAGCTGCATTAGGCTGAGCCTTGTGCAAGAGGGGGTGGAGCTCACCCTGCTCAGCGCTTCACTCCAGAGTCCCCATCCTACCTCTGTCCCCAGTTTGTCCCTCCCATTCTTGTCTGGTCCCGTCCAGTGGAGTCCGGGCTCTGTCCAGTAGCTGTCCCTATATTTTCCCACATAGCCCCCTCTTCTCGCTGCTTGTGCCTATCAGGTCCTCTAATAGTGTGCTTTCTGGGGCCCCGGGGTACCCAACTGTCTCTTTGCGGAGGAAGTGCTTTATTTGGAGGTGTCTCAATTCCTGTCCTCTTGTTAGTTTCCACTTCCTCGTTAGTTTGTCCAGTGTCGCCAGCCTGCGCCCTATGTAGAAGTCCCCGACCGTCAGTGTGCCCTCGAACCGCCTCCACCTTTTGAAGGTTTAGTCAAATATTTCTGACTCATTGTACTTCTTGGCAATACAGTAAACGAACATTCATCGGAAGCATTTGTGATAGGTATTGTTGAAAATATTTTCAGAATGGCTTGCACATTTGGAAAGGTTGCTTGCAAACCATCACATAGTAGTCTGTACAAATCAGCTGATGTTCTCAAAGCACAGATCTCATCGCTATCGATGAAATGAATGAATTATTTCACTTCATGTTCAAAAATATTTGTGACTTTATCCTCCCAGTAGAGTTCACATCATTTCTTACTGCAGTTACTTTTAGCATTCTCATCCAAACTTCGCTCGAAAAATAAAACAACAGGTTTCTTCAGAGATTTACTTCCACTCTGCAATTGCAACGTTATTGTGTCACAATCTCAATGGTGATCTTTGCTTTCCCTTTTAAAGTGATTCGTTGTCTCTAGTTTAATTCCTGTGTTTTAAAAAAAATAATTTAATATTTTTTTTACCAATTAAGGGGCAATTTAGCATGGCCAATTCACCTACCCTGCACATTTTGTGGGGGTTGTGGGGGTGAGACCCACGCACAAACAGGAAGAATGTAGAAATTCCACAGGACAGTGACCTGGCGCCATAAGGCAGCAGTACTAACCACTGCACCACAGTGCTGCCCCTACTTCCTGTGTCTTTTCTGGTCAGGTGTGCTCTGTGCATCATCAGAGGGACCTGTATTTCTGCCTCTGCTTCTTCTGAGTTATAGTCATTTCAAATTTCCATGGCAAAACTTTTAACCGAGGCTAACAATTGTGCAGCATTCAATAATATTTCTCAACATTTGACACTGATTTTCTGATGGCATTAACTATCTGAAGTAAATGGTTCCAGAAAACAGTAAAAACAGCACTTTTGGATTCTTAAATCTTCCCTGCTAAGGATGGTGCTTTAGCTTTCACCTGTGTCTTTTTCTCAATTTGATGCAGCTCTGTTTAATAAGGTTTCCTTTATATCAGCAAAGTTCATTTTCACAACCAAGACAGCATCAGTATGAGCTGAAGACATCTGGGATTGGCCACTTCCAGAATACAAAATGGACGCTTGCAAAGAATGTCGGGAACTGCGGACAATGCGAGAAAATAAGCAGGCACAGAGCCTGAATGTATATTCGGGAAACAGCTCCCAGATGGAATTGAAACTATGGGTCGATGAGCGTATTGGTGGCCCATCACCGGGAAACAAAAGGATGACACTCAGGTAATCGATACTATTGCAGGCATCCCGGCGCCAGTTCCCCAACCGAAAAGCACAAACAAAGCCAGGCCAAAGGTCAAAGTAAGACACGCCCAGCCATCAGGGCACTCACCCCTTTATTGGTCAAGATCGATAACAATGATCGAGAAGCTGCCCAATTCATTGGGACCAAGTTTAAGGCCCACCTAAAAGCGCGCGAAGCCCCTCCAAGTATAAGAAGGAACCCACACGAGAGATTCGCTCTCTTGGAGTTGGCTCTCAAAGCGGAGAGACCCATCCACCAGCATCACCAGAAGCAAGTAAGTTCAAGGCCAACGCTCGCGACCAGACGGATGACCTTAGCTGCTCCCCTGTTACCTCTTCGAACCCAACAGCCTCAGATCCGAACAACGGCCATTGTTCCTCTGACTGAGTGGGCACCCGAAGTTAAGTATAGGCGTTAGCGTTAAAGATAGTTTAGTTTGTAGTACTGTTGTGCATGAGTAGATCTTACTGTGTGTGTTAATAAACAGTATTGACTTTGAACTAACTAACTGGCTCTTTGATCGGTATTCGGGTTTGAACATTGTGGCGGTATCGAAAGATACCTGGCGACTCTGAAAGTAAACATAATTAGGATTAAGGAAGGTGACCATATTGACTGCTATGTTTACAGCAAGTAAACAGAGCAACAGAGCGGACTATCTAGTGTCACAAATTCTTTTGACCGTCAAATGTTTTCCATTTGTCTACGACAAATGTGATTGCAACCTATTCCGCCGATGCATGGAACCCGAAAAAAAGGCATACCGGTTTTGAACAAAGTAAAAAAAATGTACAGGTTCCTCACAGGATTCAGCTGCAGCGTTGCAGATTAAATTCAGGGAGTGACTCGAGCATGGGATGAATAATGTACAAGGGCTTGCATCGTTCAGTCTTTTTTTGTAAATTTATTTTATTGATTTCCAAAAGTGGAAAGGAGCAGGTGAACAAAGTACAATATAGTCCGATAATGCAACTCCCCCCCGCCCCCCATCAACAAAAAACAGACAAAAACTATACAAGAAAGTAAACTTAACAGTTGACAGCAATTTAAATGTTTTTTTTTATTTTTTATTTTTTTCCAAGGGGCAATTTAGTGTGGACAATCTACCTACCCTGCACATCTTTGGGTTGTGAGGGTGAGACCCACGCAGACACGGGGAGAATGTGCAAACTCCACACGGACAGTGACCGGGATCGAACCTGGGACCTCGGCACTGTGAGGCAGAAGTGCGAACCCACTGTGCCACCGTGCTGCCCTATTTGATACTAATTGACTCTTTAAAGAAAAAATACAACGGGTCGCCATCTACAAAGAAAATTTCAGTTGATCCTCTGATGGCAGACTTAATCTTCTCCAAACATAGAAACGTCATGGGGCTGGATTCTCCATTATTGGGACTTTGTCCCCACGCCATTTACTCCTAAAAATCCTGGAAAAAAGAGACTCGAATTCCCAGCCCTGCAGAGGCTGGCAGGGACCCGGAGTAAATCTTGCAGCTTTTGCTGCAGATGTGGGCCCCCGTGCTTCCGGGTCAGAGGCCGTGCATGAGCACGGCGGCGGCCTCCAGCGGCCGCACTGTGCTCCATGGCGGACTCGGGCCACGGAGCTGGACCTGAAAAACAGACCCCCGATCGGCCGCACGCCCGACCCTCAAACCCCGCACAATCATTCCCCGGCGCCTATCAGGTCCCCCCTGGTCTCCGATCCACCCGACCAGGGCGGCCGCGGACTGAGTCCGCAGCCGCCACACGAGTATCCCGACCGGCAATACCAGATTAGTTCCACGCCGTCGGGAACTCGGCCGGTCGTGGACGGAGAATGTCAGCGCATGCCTCTAACAATGGCCCCCGGCGGCGCAGCGTACTCCCCGGTGATGCTGCTTTTCAGTGCCCGGAGAATCGCCGAACCGTGCCGGGCCCGATTTTGGTGTCAAACTGGATTCTCCACCCCGGCGCCCACTGCAATTTTGGCATCGGGGTGCGGAGAATCCAGCCCATTAAGTCTTCCAACTAGGATGAAGTATTGGTTGGGTGGTGGATTTCAACTTTACCTTTTAAAAAAATACATCCAATTAAGGGGCAATTTAAAAAAAAAATTTAGAGTGCCCAATTAATGTTCTTGTCGGATGGTTGGATTTATTTCAAGAACACTTGTAGTGAAAGTTCTAAACGATTTATTTGCAGTACCCAATTAATTTTTTCCAATTAAGGGGCAATTTAGTGTGGCCAATCCACCTACCCTGCACATCTTTTTGGGTTGTGGGGGTGAAACTCACACAGACATGGGGAGAATGCGCAAACTCCACATGGACAATGGCCCAGAGCCGGGATTCAAACCCAGGTCCTCAGCATCATAGGCAGCAATGCTAACCACTGTGCCACATGCCGCCCCTATTAAGGGGCGATTTAATGTGGCCAATCCACCTAACCTGAGCATTTTTGGTTTGTAGGGGTAAGACCCACACAGACACCGGGTCCTCATCACCATGAGGCTTCCCCGTTAATAAAATCCCCCTGTGGGCTATTAATAAAGCAAATTCAATTGTTTCTGCCTCAATCTTTGTGAAATGTCCTGTGCAGGTGAATTTCCGAACGCGGCTATCAAAAGGACAAGGCTGTATGTCAATATCTAGAACTGTGGAGAGAGTGTCAAATAAGGATGACCAAACACCGGCCAGCTTTGGACCTGACCAGAACATGTGGGTATGGCCTGCATGTACAATTGAGCATCTGTCACTTGTGTTGGAGAAAAACTTACTGATTCTGGCCTTGGTGAAGTGAATTCTGCGCAGAACTCAAAACCAAATTAAGCTGAACCGAGCGCAGGAGAATGTGAAGTTGACCCTAAAAGGGCTCGACCTTCAGGACAACTGGTGAGAGGAAGCATGGAGGGTAAGAATGAGTGGTTATTACAAATATGACCTACAAGCGAAGGAGTGGAAAGTTTAAAATGCTGTCAAAATTGTTTCCATAATTTTTAATTAGAAATCACCACGGGATTTGACGTGTATTTGGAGGGGGGGGGGGGGGGCATGAATTAAGGCAGGAAGAGAGGGTAAGAAGCAGGGGGTGCGCTTCCATAAGACACCAGCTTCAACTCGGATTGTGACAGCATGTTAAAATCTTTTGAATATTGGCCACCCAATGGTAGCACAGTAGGTTAGGAAGGGCTAGTCCAGCAAACTGTCTCCCTCTTTGAAGTATCGCTCTGCGGGATCACAGGAGTTCTGCCTGTCCAGATAAATGTAGATGTCAGCTTGTAAACCATTAAAAAATAATGAGTTGTGTGGCAAAATAGAGAAACATTGGAAACGAACAAAAATCTGGGCAGAATGTTCATTTTTATAGATAGAATTCTGCCAGATAAGTAAAGAGGCAAACTATCCTGGTTGTAAATCCACTTTAATTTTGGTGACCAGGCTTGTAAAGGTTGTTCTATGAAGAGTTGCAAGAGAGTGCGTTAGGTTCACACCTAAATTAGTGAAAACCAGCACCAGACATATGAAACGGCAAACTCTTGAATTGGGAAACACTCACTTCTGCTGATATTCAATTTACTGCCAGAGAACAAGCCAAAGGCGCTGAAAATATTCATCATGATTTATAACAGGAGGTCATCAGCATATAAGACACCCGGTGCTCCACACCAGCTCGAAAGATACCCTTTAGAAGTGAGGATGACTTTAAGGTTCCATCGAAAACAGAAAATGCTGGACAATCTCAACATGTCTGACAGCATCTGTGGAGAGAGATGGGGACTAACGTTTCGAGTCTGGATGACTCATTGTCAAAGTGACAAATTCATTAGCATTCTCTGAGGTGGTAATGAGCAGGGTAGATGAAGGGGAACCAGTAGATGCAATATACTTGGATTTTTAAAAGTGTTTGATAAGGTACCGCACAAAAGGCTACTTAATACGATAAGAGCCCATGGTGTTGGGGTAGTATATTAGCATGGATAGAGAGTTGGCTAACTGATAGAAGACAGAGAATTGGGTTAAGAGGAGCATTTTCAGGATTGCAACTTGTAACTAGTTGAGTGCCGCAGGGATCCGCGCTGGGCTACAATTATTATTATTATTATTTTAAATTTTAGAGTGCCCAATTAAATTTTTCCAATTAAGGGGAAATTTAGCGTGGCCAATCCACCTACCTTGCACATCTTTGGATTGTGGGGGCAAAACTCACGCAAACACGGGGAGAATGTGTAAACTCCACATGGACCGTGACCCAGAGCCAGGATCGAACCTGGGACCTCGGCGCCGTGAGGCAACAGGGCTAACCCACTGCGCCAGTGTGTTGCCCCTGGGCTACAATTATTCACAATAAAGGCAAGCGAATGCACTATTGCCAAGTTTGCAGATGGCACAAAAATAGATGGGAAGGCGGGTGGTGAGGATAACACAAAGAGTCTACAGAGGGATATAGTCAGGTTAGGTGAGTGGGCAAAAACTTGGCAGATAGAATATAATGTAGGAAAATGTGAGGGCGGCACCATGGTGCAGTGGTTAGCACTGCTGCCTATGGCTCTGAGGACCTGGGTTTGATCCTGGTCCTGGGTCACTGAGTTAAAGTCCAACAGGTTTGTTTCAAACACGAGCTTTCGGAGCGCAGCTCCTTCCTCAGGATTCACCTGAGGAAGGAGCTGCGCTCCGAAAGCTCGTGTTTGAAACAAACCTGTTGGGACTTTAACCTGGTGTTGTAAGACTTCTTACTGTGCTCACCCCAGTCCAACGCCGGCATCTCCACATCCTGGGTCACTGACTGTGTGGAGTTTGCACATTCTCCCCGTGTTTGCGTGGGTTTCACCCCCACAACCCAAGGCTGTGCAGGTTAGGTGTATTGGCCAGACTAAATTGCCCCTTAACTGGAATAAAAAATTGGGTACTTTAAATTTGAAAAAAAGGAAAATGTGACGTTATGAACTTTGGTATGAGTACTATTTAAATGGCGAAAGACTGCAGAAAGCTACAGCACAGAGGGATTTGGGGGTTGTCATACATAAATCACAAAAAGCTAACATGCAAGTTCAGCAGCTAATTAGGAAGGCAAATGGAATATTGGCCTTTATCGCAAAGGGACTGTAGTATAAAAATAGGGAAGCCCTGCTAAAACAATACAAGACATTAGATAGACCACACCTGATATACTATGAACAGTTTTGGTCCCCTTTTCTAAGGAAAGATTGGAGGCAGTCCAGAGAATGGTCACCAGGTTGAATCTGGGTGTGGAGGGATTTTCTTATGAGGAGAGGTTGATTAGATTGAGCCAGTACTCATTGGAGTTTAGAAGAATGAGAGGTGACCTTATTGATACATGTAGGAATCTCAGGGGGCTTGACCGGGTAGATGCTGAGAGGATGTTTCCCCTTGTGGGAGAGACTAGGGCCAGAGGGCAGAATCTCAAAGTAAAGGGTCACCCATTTAATACAGAGATGAGAATTTGGAATTTCTTCTTTCAGAGGATAGTGAATCTGTGGAATTCTTTACCGTTTAGAACTGTAGAGGTTGGGTCATTAAGTATGTTCAAGGCTGAGATTGACACAATTTTAATCAGGAAGGGAATCAAGGGTTATGGGGTCAGACTGGAAAGTGGAGTTGAGGATTATATCAGGTCAGTCATGATCTCATTGAATGGAGGAACAGACATTTTGTGCCAAGTGGTCTATTTCTGCTCCTTAATCTTATGGCCTTATGGTCTAATTTGCTTTCGACCACCAAACTCATAGAGTCATAGAGAAATACAGCACAGAACAGGCCTTTCGGCCCACGATGTTGTGCCGAACTTTTGTCCTAGGTTAATCATAGATCATAGAATTTTGGACACTAAGGGCAATTATCATGGCCAATCCACCCACCCTGCACATCTTTGGACTGTGGGAGACCGAAATTGAACCTGGGACCTTGGAGCTGTGAAGCAATTGTGCTATCCACAATGCTAATGTGCTGCCCTTAAGAACAAATTAATCTACACTCCATTATTCTACCATAATCCATGTACCTATCCAATAGCCGCTTGAAGGTCCCTAATGTTTCCGACTCAACTACTTCCACAGGCAGTGCAGTCCATGCCCCCACTACTCTCTGGGTAAAGAACCTACCTCTGACATCCCCCCTATATCTTCCACCATTTTCCTTAAATTTATGTCCCCTTGTAATGGTTTGTTCCACCCGGGGAAAAAGTCTCTGACTGTCTACTCTATCTATTCCCCTGATCATCTTATAAACCTCTATCAAATTGCCCCTCATCCTTCTCCGTTCTAATGAGAAAAGACCTAGCACCCTCAACCTTTCCTCATAAGACCTACTCTCCATTCCAGGCAACATCCTGGTAAATCTCCTTTGCACCTTTTGCAAAGCTTCCACATCCTTCCTAAAATGAGGTGACCAGATCTGCACACAGTACTCCAAATGTGGCCTTACCAAGGTTTTGTACAGCTGCATCATCACCTCACGGCTCTTAAATTCAATCCCTCTGCTAATGAACGCTAGCACAACATAGGCCTTCTTCACAGCTCTATCCACTTGAGTGGCAACTTTCAAAGATCTATGAACATAGACCCCAAGATCTCTCTGCTCCTCTACATTGCCAAGAACCCTACCGTTAACCCTGTATTCCGCATTCATATTGTCCTTCCAAAATGGACAACCTCACACTTGTCAGGGTTAAACTCCATCTGCTACTTCTCAGCCCAGCTCTGCATCCTATCTATGTCTCTTTGCAGCCCACAACAGCCCTCCTCACTATCCACAACTCCACCAATCTTCGTATCATCTGAAAATTTATTGACCCACCCTTCAACTCCCTCATACAAGTCATTAATGAAAACCACAAACAGCAGAGGACCCAGAACTGATCCCTATGGTACGCCACTAGTAACTGGGCTCCAGGCTGAATATTTGCCATCCATCACCACTCTCTGTCTTCTATCGGTTAGCCAGTTCGTTATCCAACTGGCCAAATTTCCCACTCTCCCATGCCTCCTTACATTCTGCATAAGCCTACCATGAGGAACCTGATCAAATGCCTTACTAAAATCCATGTACACTACATCCACTGCTTTACCTTCATCCACATGCTTGATCACCTCCTCAAAGTAGTCAATAAGACTTGTAAGGCATGACCTACCTCTCACAAATCCATGCTGACTATCCCCAATCAAGCAATGCCTTTCCAGATGCTCAGAAATCCTATCCGTCAGTACCCTTTCCCTTACTTTGCCTACCACTGAAGTGAGACTAACTGGCCTGTAATTCCCAGGGTTATCCCTATTCCCTTTTTTGAACAGGGGCACGACATTCGCTACTCTCCAATCCCCTTGTACCACCCCTGTTGACAGTGAGGACAAAAAGATCATTGCCAATGGCTCTGCAATTTCATTTCTTCCTTCCCATAGAATCCTTGGATATATCCCATCAGGCCGGGGGGACTTGTCTATCCTCAAGTTTTTCAAAACGCCCAACACATCTTCCTTCCTAACAAGTATCTCCTCGAGCTTACCAGTCTGTTTTACACTGTCCTCTCCAACATTATGGCCCCTCTCATTCGTAAATACTGAAGAAAAGTACTTGTTCAAGACCTCTCCTATCTCTTCTGGCTCAATACATAATCTCCCACTACTGTCCTTGATCAGACCTACCCTCGCTCTAGTCATTCTCATATTTCTCACATATATGTAAAAGGCCTTGGGGTTTTCCTTGATTCTACCCGCCAAAGATTTTTCATGCCCTCTCTTAGCTCTCCTAATCCCTTTCTTCAGTTCCCTCCTGGCTATCTTGTATCCCTCCAGCGCCCTGTCTGAACCTTGTTTCCTCAGCCTTACATAAGTCTCCTTCTTCCTCTTAACAAGACATTCAACCTCTCTTCTCAACCATGGTTCCCTCACTCGACCATCTCTTCCCTGCCTGACAGGGACATACATATCAAAGACACGCAGTACCTGTTCCTTGAACAAGTTCCACATTTCACTTGTGTCCTTCCCTGACAGCCTATGTTCCCAACTTACGCACTTCAAAATTAACATTAACTGTTTGCCTTAATTTTTGCTTGAAACTACATTCTCAAAGTTTCCAAATGACCTATGCTTTCTATGGAACAAATTTTGGCCATAAGGAAATGTCTTGAGGGTAGGTTTCTTCCCTCACTTCAACAGAAGAATCAGCGTTATCTTGTATTTCCATTATCATTTCAGATTCCACTTCTTGTTCCACTTTTTCAGGCAATGTGGTTTCTCTAGAAATCGGCAAGTCTAAGTCATCGGATAATTCACCCATACTTTTGGTAGATGAGGATGAATGTGCAGTATGTGCACAGTTCAATACTTCAAACGTTTTGAAATAAAATTACAAACTGTCTTTTTGCCTGGCTTTGTCCTCTTGCCTTGTCTTCAATTTTCTGTGTTTTTGATTATCAGAGTGATAATTGCTGCTTCATATTAACTGACCTTTCTAGATTTTAAAGAATATGGATTTTCTGATAGGGCATGTTTTTTTTCCCCTCCTCAGCCTTGGGATTCAGTTGTGTCTGCTCCCCTCGCTGCCCGACGTTGGCTACATGAGTCCCTACTGGCTGGCTCACTCAGCACCTCCCATGTGGCTTTTTTCCCCAGTTCACCGCTGGGTGCTCTCACCTCATCTCAACAACATTGCCTCGCTGCTGGCTCAGTCTTCTGCCCAGCCCTGGCCTGGGGGTCAAGTAGCCACTACTCCCCTCGTGACGGCTTGTTTCTGAGTCCCAATTGGCTATCTGGCTCACCACTTCCGAACCTCATAACTTTTTTGCCAATATGCCCAGCTCTGGTGGCGCCTTGCACCTCACCTGGACGGCACCGCCGTGCTGCTGGGTTGGCTGTCTGGATATGGCCTTACTAGCCCTCCTCAGTCCTGGCCTGGGGGTCAGGTTGCCTCTGCTCTCCTTAATTTTTGCTTCTGGGTTCCAAACGGCTCGCTGGCTCACCACTGTAATGTTCTTGTCGGATGGTCTGATTTATTACAAGAACACTTGTACAGTAGTCCCCCGTTATACCGCGCTCCGCAATACCGCGGTTCGCGATATACCGCGGGGGGGCTTATGGATCCCAACTGTCAGTTGTGTCAATTTCAGCGGCCGGCTCACTTTGATCCGGAGAGGGAAGCTGCTCTCTCACTGAAACAATCAGCCGGCCGCTGAAATTGACACTGCCGGCTGCTCTCTCCCTCCAATCAGTACCCCAGCAGCCACAGCCTGTACCTCAGCAGCCACGGCCTGCACCACAGCAGCCACGGCCTGCACCCCAGCAGCCACGGCCTGCACCCCAGCAGCCACGGCCTGTACCCCAGCAGCCACAGCCTGCACCCCAGCAGCCACAGTACCCCAGCAGCCACAGCCTGAAGCCCAGCACCACGGCCTGTACCCCAGGAGCCACAGCCTGTACCCCAGCTACAGAGGGGAGGGGCGATGTGAGACCATGCTGGTGTTGCAGAGGCCCGTATGACCTCCTCCTGTGTTCTCTGCTCTCTCCCTCCAATCAGAAACATTAAAACTTAAAAGTTGGATTGGAGGGAGAGAGCAGCGGGCAGTGTCAATTTCAGCGGCTGGCTGATTGTTTCAGTGAGAGAGCAGCTTCCCTCTCCGGCCGCTGAAATTGACACTGTTTTAATTAAATCCACGATGGGGGTTTTAAATTTATTTAAAAATCTATGCTAGCGCTTCCCATTGTGAGTCTACGGGGGTCTGACCTCTCCCCCCGCCCCCCGTAGACTCTCAATGGGAAGCGCTAGCATAGATTTTTAAATAAATTTAAAACCCCCATCGTGGATATCCGCGGCTCGGTTGCAACGCGGGTGGCTGTCTTGGACCCCAACACCCGCGTTATAAAGGGGGACTACTGTAGCGAACGTTATAAACAATTTATTTGCAGTACCCAATTAATTTTTTCCAATTAAGGGGCAATTTAGCATGGCCAATCCACCAACCTGCACATCTTTGAGTTGTGGGGGTGAAACCCACCCAAACAAGGGGAGAATGTGCAAACTCCACACGGACAGTGACCCAGAGCCAATTTCGAAACTGGGACCTCGGCGCTGCGCCATAAACGATTTATTAACATTAACTGTGAGTAAACTATATATAAAACAGCAGATTAATAACAGTAAAATCATGTACAAGTAACCTCTCTCTACAGCTTCCTCCAGCCAGTCTGAGGCCAGCTGACTCTAACATTTACTGAAATACTAGTGAGACTCCTGGTGTTCAGTCGGTGAATTGCAACACAACCATGATATCACTACAACCACCACCCTCACTTGTAGCTTTTATCACCAATTCGCAAAAAGATTAGTTCAGCAAACACAGGAGATCTTCACCTTGACTGCTGCCTCCCTTCTGCCTAGTCACCTCACCATTCATCAGTGTTTTCCCACTCTACAGGCACTCAGCCAATTAGAGTCTGATGTCGCTCTGCATTGCCTGCTGATAGGCTCATTTGTTGAGCCTATCAGTAAATGCAGAACCATCAAGCTCTGATTGGTCCCCACAGACACTGGCTGGCATGGGGCCCCCCATAAGCCAGGGCCTTGTTCCTAGGCATGGTATGTTTCATTGTACCTGCCTCTGGAACTATGCATACTTAGAAATAAAGGATTCCTATAGCAACTTACAACCTCTGGTAGAATGATTCATTGGTGTTTGGAGACCTGTAATGTGGGCATCCTATTGGGCATAATTCTAGAGAATTCCTTAATGACTATGATTTAGCCATGATGAAGCATAACCACAGAAAAGAACAAGAAAACAACTTGTTAACACCCACAACAAGAACTGTTTTACAGTTTAAAACAACAAGAGAGCTGGGAATTTCACAGTTTGAAACAGCGAGAGGAGAGCCGGGGGTTTCAGTTTGAACATAGAACGTACAGTGAAGAAGGAGGCCATTCGGCCCATCGAGTCTGCACCGACCCACTTAAGCCCTCGCTTCCACCCTATCCCCGTAACCCATTAACCCCTCCTAACCTTTTTGGACACGAAGGGCAATTTAGCATGGCCAATCCACCTAACCTGCATGTCTTGGACATCGAGAGAAGCGAGAGTTTCGGCGGTGGTAGTAAATGAGTGGAAGTACGGGGACAGACGGCAGTGTTCCGAGGTGACGTCACAGTTCAGAAAGTATCATGGGAGCAGCTGATTGGTGAGTAAGTCCTGGTGGGTATTTTCAAACTATATTCACTTGTAAATCATTGTTTAAGCAGGGGTAAGAACTTATTTAAGCGATTTCATTTCATTTTAAAAGATCTTCTAAAGTTTTTAATTTAAAGGGACAACGCAAAGCTGTGGTGTACTCTTCCTGCTCTATGTGGCCAGGTACATTTTTTAGTGCCTGGTACCAGCATGTGTGCAGGATGTGTGTCCAGCTGCAGCTCCTGGAAGTTCGGGTTTCCGAGCTGGAACGGTGGTTGGGGACTCTGTGGAGCATCCGTGAGTCAAAGCACCATGGATAGATCATTTAGGGAGTGTAGCCACCTGGGGTGACCACTGCCCAACACAAAATGGAAGATTGCAAGGAATGCAGGGAAAATGGACATGTTGCAAAAGCAAGCAGCTTGCAAAGCGCGTGTGTATTCTGACTACTGCAGAAACCAGTTCTGACTGCTGCACAGACAGCACTGTGAAAAGAACAAGTTAGCATACTAATGAGGCGATACCGGGCGATCCCCAGGTACAATGGAAACAAGTTAACACAAATCGATACATTGAATGGAAGGCCAGACTTCACGGCGCCAAAGGAAGTCCAAAACAATAAGTCCCAAGAACCGCCCAGTGATCGAGGAACTGCCCTGTTATTGGGGAATTCAAATCAATCTATTGGGAAGAGACCTGAGAGGTCTCTGAGAGGAGTATAAGACAGAGACCCCCGACCCCAGCTCGCTCTCTCTGCCAGCCTCTCCTTGACCAGCCAGCCCTCCCAGCAGAACACCGTTGCAGCAGAAGAACCTTGAGGAGTAGAGGTCTGGACAGCAGCCGCCAACAAGTGTCACAACGCACGCTACGAGAGTAGACACTCCTGACCCCCCTTTAGTCCATAACTACTGGAAGCCTGCGGACCCAGGACAAAGCTAGAGGCCGTTGTTCCCTGATCCGGCAGTCCCCTTATCCAGATAAGTATTTGGCCTATTAGTGGTAGGATTAGCCTAGTCTTATAGTTTTATATGCATGATTAGTAGATTGCTGTAATATACTAAACGTGTCTTGTTTGAACTTACTAACTGGTGTATGGATTTATTGCTTTGAACTTGAAACTTGTGGATACCTGGCGACTCCAAAGCTAAGGAACGAAACAGAGCCAAATTGAGTGTTAAGCACACTCACCCAGAACGAACAACAGGAGGTGGTCACACCGCAACTGAAGGGATCTGAGGAAGGAAGGGAATGGGTGACCACCAGGCAGTCCAAGAGAAACAGGCAGGTGGTTCAGGAGTCTCCTGAAGTCCCACTCCCAAATCGATATTCCGTTTTGGAGGCTCATGAGGCTGGATCCTCCAGGGAGTGCAGACAGAGCCAAACTACTGGCACCACAAGCAGCCTGTCTGCACAGGAGGAGACAAAGAGAAATAGCAGGAGGGGATTCTATAGTCAGGGGAACAGATTGTTTTTTTCACATATCGGTGCAGACTTGATGGGCCGAAGGGCCTCTTCTGCACTGTGTGATTCTGCGATCCTGTGAACTGCATCCCAGTGAGAGCCAGTACCTTCCCAAGAGGAGCGGAGAAAAGAGGAAGTGGAAAAAATTAAAACTTTAAAAAAGAACAAGAGTTCCTATGTGGTGCTTAAAATGGGAGGAATCTTCAATCCCGGCCCCGGGTCATAGTCGGTGTGGAGTTTGCACATTCTCCCCGTGTCTGCGTGGGTCTTACCCCTACAACCCAAAGACGTGCCGGGTAGATGAATTGGCTACGCTACATTGCCCCTTAATTGGAAAAAAATAATTGGGTACTCTAAATTTAAAAACAAAACTGGGAGAAATCAAGTGTGCCATATTAGGATCTTGTTAGACCATAAGGCGTAGGGGCAGAGGTAGGGGCCCATCGAGTCTGTTCCGCCATTCAATGAGATCATGGCTGATTGATAATCCTCAACTCCAATTTCCCGCCTTATCCCCGTAACCTTTGATTCCCTTCTGTCTCTCTCTCTCTCAGCCTTGAACCTATTTAACGATCCAGCCCTCTGTGATAAAAAATTCCACAGATTCACTACCCTCGGAGAGAAGAAATTCCTCCTCATCTCTGCCTTAAATGGGCGATCCCCTTACTCTGAGATGATGTCCTCTGGTCCTAGACTCTCCCACAAAGGGGAAACAACCTCTCAATGTCTACTCTGACCAGCACCTCCCCCCTCCCAACCACTACCCCTAGCCCCCCAGAACCCTATATGTAATGACAAATTGCTTTCTTGCCCCGTTCTGTGATCACGCTTCATCTTGGCCAGATCATAACCCACTGATGACAGGGACTTCACTCTAAGCTTAACAACAACACACACCTGAAGAGATCAAACTTGTGGGGTTGGTTTGGGTTGCTGATGGGGGGAGGGGGGGCTGGTATTTAGAGGCCGAGAACAGGAACTGCCTGGAACCGTGTTAGTGACAACTCAAGTCCAGAGAAGCAAAACAAGGCCACCGGAGCATTGGAAGTGTCACTGAGACATTAACAAATCAGATTTCCCCGGGAGGAGGCAACGTCTGGGAGTGCCCAGCAGAGAATCCAAATCTTTAAAAGCATGCTGCGGAATGTTGGCATTTTTGAAAAAGGGGAAGAATCTCTTTATAATCTTCCCCCCCTTCCCCGAAATGGTTTGGTGTGTTAAGGGGCACAGTCCTGAGATACAGAGAGGAGGAGACCCTGGGTGTTGCCTGTGGTCTGTGCTGAACTCAGTGTTGAAACTTCAAAGGCTGAGTGTGAGTTGAGGGCTGACTGGGTCTTGCGGGCACATCCATCCACTGAGGTGTTAAAACTGTGGTACCGATTCATCAGAGAGCAGAGAGGGCACTGATGGAAGAAAGGATTTGTTGTGGCTGCTGTTTATCTCAACTCCAAAAAAAGAGTCACTGATCATGGGCGAATTAATTGTTGAATTTGCCATCAAATTTAAAAAAACAACAGGGACCTCCATGTATTAATATGCACTCATGCACATAATGAGATACAGACAGGCAGTGACAGACACCCAGTAGAGCCAATCAACACACAGGACAGAACACAACCAATCACCAGGCAGAACAGTAGAAGGTGGTCTCCCACTAAAAATCACACGAGGCATCAACACTCTGCCTCTTTCCACTGGTGACAACTGTAGTGACAGTCAGGGTGTATATATCAGTTAGCACCTTCTACACGTGGCTCAGATCTAGTCTGGTCTAGTTAGTTATAGTAAGCACGCTTAGATTAGTAGAGTGTCAAACCCACAGCAAACTGTGGGCACTGTTCAACAAGTTCAATAAAGCGTCTTGAACTAACATCAAAGTTTGGAGTCTACTTTCAAGTACAACTGCATCCAGTTGCAGTCCGTGTTAGCCCAGGGTGATTAACACGACACTCCACACCAAAGAATACTTAATGAACCGTGCACCCACTTTGGGGCGTCTTGAAGATGTAAGCTTCACAGTTCTTCCTTTTGGCAATGCACGCTAAACCCACCAGCATGGACCCAGCTCAGCCAGAGTTCCCAATGCTGATCAATATCCAGTGTGTTCTTCTGCAGCTGAATGGGCACTGGGTGAGGAATGGATTGGTCTGTCTGTGATAACCCTCCCTGAACACGTGTCCAAACTCCAGTGCTTGGACAGAGGAGGCGAGAGAGAAAGAGAGAGAGAGAGAGAAGGGGGAGAGAAATAAAGAGAAAACATGTTTTCAATTATTTAAACTAGGCTTGAGGTTAAGCAATAATGGTTTTCCAAATAAAAGTAGGATTGTTATCTATCGCCAGGAGCATGCATGAACTATTTTTTGACCGCTCTCATTACCTCATGTGCGTGGTTTATTAAAAGCCATAGTCCCAGATGACCATAGACTGCTTTCCCCTTTGAGGGGGTGAGCTGGCTGGTGGTGATTTAACCTGAGGAATCACCACACCTCAGGCGAGGGGCAAGGTTGAGAACAGTGGTGAAAGCTGACCCTGTTGTGCACCTAGCCGATTTGTGTAGTGTTGTAGCATCTAATTGTTTAGCGTGTCACGCGGGGTAACATACGTTGCAGCTTGCATGTATGTCAATGATTGACTGCCACGTTACATGCCCGGTGTTGCATCTCCAATGCAAAGAAGACTTTTGGTGGCTTGTCTTTGCGTTCAACATTCTTCCCAGGCACTTCAGAGGCTGTTTGAAATCCCAGAGCGCTGGCATCCCATCTGCTGAAGGACTGTCCAACTTTCTGCATGGTGTACATGACTGCTCTATCTTTGGGTCAAGGGCATTAAAGGTATTTTATGGTAAATCAATGTGGCATTTGTTTCTGCTAACACTCTGGGCGAGATTCTCCCAAAACGGGAGAAATCGTAAAGCTGGCGTAAAACCCGGGCGGGTTTTACGGCAGTGCGCCCCTTCCCGACGGGGGACCGATTCTGGTCCCCGGTCGGGGCTAGCAGCCCGACGCCGTCGGCTCCGGCAAGACGGGCTTAACGATTTTCGTTAAGCCCGCTTGCCGGAGTTAGCACCGGCTGACGCGTCATATGACGTCAGCCGCGCATGCGCAGTTTGGAAGACTCCAACCCGCGCATGCGCGGGTGACGTCATCGCGTTTTTGCGCGAAACCCGCGCATGCGCGGGCCGGGTTGCCCCTCAGCCGCCCCACGAATGGATACTGCGGGGCGGCGGAAGGACAAGTAGTGCGCGGGCATCGGGCCCGCTGCCCGCGATCGGTGGGCACCGATCGCGGGCCCATGGCACCCTTGGCACGGCCGTGGTACGGCCATGCCAATCGGTGCCATGGTTATTAATAGCGAGTTTGTGACGCCGTTTTTACGAACGGCAAGACCAGGTGTGTTTGCCGTTCGTAAAAACGGCGGAAAGGGCTGGGACTTCGGCCCATCTAACAGCTGAGAATCGCTGCCGGCTGTAAAAAAACGGCGGCAGCGATTCGGGTCGGGACTTCAGCGGGGGGGGGGGGGGGGGAGAATAGCGGGAGGGCGGCAAAAATGTCGGGAAGGCCCTCCCGCTATTCTCCCACCTGTCGTGGGGGGGCGGAGAATTTCGCCCTCTATTCTTTCACATGGATACTCATGGATTCCCCTTGTTTATTACTACTTTCTTGCATATAAGTGTGAATAGGTATTGTGCCTTGATTCATTAACTGGATTCGCATCATCCCCAGATTAAAAAGAATATTGTTACTGTGCTGTGGCGCTGTCTGCCCCTAAAGGAATGATAAGTGTAAAAATTCATCCAGTATTCCAAAGAGGCAGTCACATGCAGGATTTACTGACTGGTCAGATATACACAGTTTATAGAGATTCAACCTCTGATATTTACTGGGGCAATATTTCCAATGCAGGGGAGGAGCAGCTTTTGAATTCTGGGTTTCCTTGACTGTGTGTGTGTTTTTTAAACACGGGAATCTAGGACCAGGGGACACAGTTTCAAAATAAGGGGGACCAAGATTCTTGGACAGGCACATGGACAGCAGTAAATTGAAGGGGTGTAGGTTAGGTGGACCTTAGATTAGGATAAATGGTCGGCACAACACGTGGGCCGAAGGGCCTGGACTGTGCTGTACTGTTCTATGTTCTAAGATGAAGAGAACTTTCTTCCTGCAAAAGGGTTGTGAATCTTTGGAATTCTCTACAGAGGGCTGTAGAAGCTCAGTCAGTGAGTATATTTAAAGCAGAGATTGGGCAGCACGGTGTCGGAGTGGTTAGCACTGAGGCCCCAGGTTCAATCCCGGCCCTGGGTCACTGTCCTCGTGGAGTTTGCACATTCTGCCCGTGTTTGCGTAAGTTTCACCCCCACAACCCAAAGATGTGCTGGTTAGGTGGATTGGCCACGCTAAATTGCCCCTTAATTGGGAAAAAAATGAATTGGGTACTCTAAACCTAAAAAGAAAAGCAGAGATTGATAGATTTCTAAATACTAATGACATCAAGGGAAATGGGGATAGTGTGGGAATAAGGCATTAAAGTGGATGATCAGCCATGATCGTATTGAATGGTGGAGCAGGCTTGATGGGCTGAATGGCCTACTGCTGCTCGTGTCTTCCTATGTTCTTATGATCGCTGCCCACAACAGAGCCTGATTGACAGGGGATAGGCCCCCTTGTGGGGGGAGCACTGTAAAATAATTCCTAGCTCAGGAGATAGTTTCCTGCTCCTCAGAGTAGTGATCGGGGGCGGGGAGGGAACAGGATGTTTTAGAAGGACCGGGTGTGACTGCTCAGTGCAGGAATCAGAGAGATGGGGGATTTGGGGGCTAGTAATCAAGGGAATGGCCCATGATGCCAGTATGTGATTGGCCTGAGGAAATCCAATTGCAGTTGTGTCTGATTGTGGGAGGGGTCCAATTGTGGGAGGGACGAATGTTATTTTAGGGAGGCCACATTTTAACTCTCATGGGCGGCTCTGTGGCGCAATGGTTAGCACTGCTGCCTCACGGCGCCGAGGTCCCGGTTTCGATCCTGGCCCTGGGTCACTGTCCGTGTGGAATTTGCACATTCTCCCTTGTCTGCGTGAGCCTCACCTCCACAACCCGAAGGTGTGCAGGCTGGGTGGATGGCCACACTAAATTGCCCCTTAATTGGAATAATAATGAAAAAAGTTATTTATTGTCTCACGCGACAAGGCCATGGCAGTTACCCATCCTAATTGTCCTTGAGAAGATTGTGGCGAGCCGCCTTCTGGAACCGCTACAGTGCATGTGGTACACCCACAGTGCTGTTAGGGAGGGAATTCCAGGATTCTGGTCTCGGGACGGAAGTGGAAAGGTGATACAGTTCCAAGTCAGGATGTGTGATTTGCTTTGAAAAAGCATATCCCAGCATTGCAAAATCCCATTGTGGAAAACACAGCCCGAAACTGAATTAATCAGCCAGTTAACTTACATTATGTTGAGTTTTTCCTGTTTTTATTTTTAATGTTTCATTTAAATGTTAAATGCTGGTACTTTAATTGAGAAGCTGGCTTGAAGGAGAAATATGAGGGAAATGAATTAATGTGCACATTCGAAATAATAATATCATTAAATTAATTACAGCATCTCCTAAATTAATGGCCACCTTTTCTGGCATTAATTTGGTCGCATCACACTATTGGCATGAGTGCAAGGCCCAGCTAAATCCTCTAATGATGTCAGAAACATTTATCTTTCGACCTATCTGTTTTTTTTTGCAAAGGGGCGTAAAAATGACTGAGGACTAAAGTGAGGAAGTTTTCTCTGCTTGCTATTCATTTTATTGTTTCTCTCTTTGTTGGGCCTCCTCATGCCATTCATCAGTCGCTGTCTGAGAGAGCTGACAGACCAGCTGCTCCAACGACTGAGCTACGCCGCTGTAATCCTCCCACTAGGAAGTGTGCAAGGGGATGACTCTTCTTCAATGCTCTGCTTTTCCCGTAGAACAAAGATCAAGGATATTCTCACCACCTACATTGTGACAGCACAGCCAAAATTGGGAACTTGCCATATGCCAAGTGGATGAATGATCCTCGTCCCATCCAGCCCCTCCATGACAAGTTGCTTTGAATCATCACTTCACATCACTGACATATGGATGTTAAAGTTAATCATTATTCTTAAGTCCCTTATATTGGGATGTGCTCTTTAATGCTGACTTTAAACAGAGTACGGTGGATGAATATAGCTTGACATGTCTAGACAAATTTGGAGAAGCACAGGAGAGAGTTGTTAACATTTTCTAGCAGCTGTACCACTTAAGTAAGCAGTCCCATGGTTTGAGAACTATTCTCACAGTCTCACTGAAAACGCCATTCACTTAAAAAGAAATCCACATCACACAATGTATCAGAATTTGGTCAATGTCCTCACTGTAAGTCATTTCTACAATTCACTCATGACACAATTAGAAAAGTGGTTTTATGGATAGACTGAACCCAAATGTGTGAGGGAAATAAATTTATGTACATTCTTTTTTAAATTTAGAGTACCCAATTCATTTTTTCCAATTAAGGGGCAATTTAGTATGGCCAATCCACGTACCTTGCACATCTTTGGGTTGTGGGGGCAAAACCCACGCAAACACGGGGAGAATGTGCAAGCTCCACACGGGCAGTGACCCACAGCCGGGATCGAACCTGGGACCTCGGCGCTGTGAGGCCGCGGTGCTAACCACTGCGCTATTGTGCTGCCCAATCTATGTGCTCAAAGGCAAACTTACTGTGTCTCATCTATTCAGACTAGAATTCATTTTGGTTAAATATATAATCTACTTTCAAAAAGAAACACAACTTTCTATAAAATGAGCTTTCATTCGGTCTGACATTTTTTGAAATGATAAAACTCACTCATAAAATTTGCTTGATGTTAATGGCTTTAACTCAAGACAAACCTCTTGCTTATCCAATGAAACTCCTGTTGCTATACGCTGTTCTGCTCCAATAGTGGAGATAAAGATAGCCTCATTCTAGTTATGTCTGCTGTGGATTCACATTGGACGCTATATTCAGAACAAAATATTTAGGTGGGTCCTGCTGCTAGGCCGGTTCAAAAGTTATACTTCCTCTCAAACTATTTTAGATCTGTCCATTATTATCTGTACCGTAAATGTGCACTGATATGAGCAAGAACTTTCTGTGACTTCCCCCACAGAAACATCTCCCTCATATGGCCCCATAGCCAACGGAATCTTGGTTTCTGGCACGTCCTTTCTCTATAAGTCTCAGAGAGACCATGCACACACAATGTTAATGCTCAATGTTCACAATTTCTAATAAAATTGCCCATGCATTCGAAAGTAACATGTTTACCATTTAAAATAACCATCAGAGAAAATCTTCTCACGATGTTCCATGCCCCTATCTATCATTGGCTCATCTTAGCTCTCTTCCAATGATTAGTCACAGCCATGTCGGTAGGTATGAGCAACATCATAAAAGTATCAGGAAGATTCTCGCTGATGGCTATTGCAAGTGAAATCATAAACGTGTTGCTTTAAAATGCATGGACAACTTTATTAGAAATAGTGAACATAACTTGGGTAAGGTAAAGTCGCCATAGTCCCAGATGTCTATAGGCTGCTTGTCACCTTTGAGGGGCATGTTGTGGTGGCTTAACCCAAGGATCACCACAGCTCAGATAAGAGGCAAAGTTGAGCAGGTGGGCTTTCATGAATAACCTCAGCCAGTATGGGAATTGAACCCACACTGCTGGCCTTGCTCTGCATCACAAACCAACTGTCTGGCCAACTGAACTAAACTGTCCCCTGGTAACTACTGTTATGATGTTGCTAATACCAAGGAAGAACTTACTCCATGTCTGATCTCTTAAAAACTGATCAATGTTTTAGATGTACAATTAAAATTACGGTACTCCAATTCTGGCCTCTTCCATAACCTTGATTTTAATCGTCCCATTATTGTTAGTACTTTATTCAACTGCCGAAGCTTTGAGCTTTGGAATTTCCTCCCTAAACCTCTCCAACTTTCTACCTCACTTTCCTCGTTTAAGGTGTTCCCTACAACCTACCTTCGACCAAGCTTTTGGTCATCTGCTCTAACATCTCCTTTTGTGACTTGGTGTCAAATTTTGTTTGATAATGCTGCAGTGATACTTTGCGATGTTTCAGTCCTTTTACAAAGAACAAAGAAAGGTACAGCATAGGAACAGGCCCTTCGACCCTTCAAGCCTGCGCCGACCATGCTGCCCGTCTAAACTAAACTCTTCTACACTTCCTGGGTCCGTATCCCTCTATTCCCATCCTATTCATGTATTTGTCAAGATGCCCCTTAAATGTAGCTATCGTCCCTGCTTCCACCATCTCCTCCGGCAGCGAGTTCCAGGCACCCATTACCTTCTGTGTAAAAAACTTGCCTCGTACATCTCCTCTAAACCTTGCCCCTCTAAACTTTAAGATGCTATATAAATGCAAGATGTTGTTACTGTTGCATAATGCGGCCACCATTGCATCAGCAGAAGTGTCTGGCAAGAATGAAAGGAAATATTTATCGTGAGAACCTTAGTACGTATACCTCCCTTGAAATTATACATTATGGATTTTGTATTGCACCAGAACAAATGCGCGTGTTTTTCACAATTTGAAAACGTTATTTATTTTGTTTTGCTAAGTTGGATACATTTTACATGTTTTCCCTTGCAATCACAAAATGTTTCACCAAGGTTCCCTGAATATGTCTTTCAGTCTTATCAGTTAAATTATGCACCTTTAGCACAATGGTGGTTTTATCACTGAACCGGCCCCCTAAAAAGTGTGCTATAGGTAGGTTTATTGGGCTTTATTTGCACGGGAACCACAAGAAAAATATGTTTATATTCAACAGTCAAGTTTTATTGGTCAGTCAGTTGGTTACACTGTCTCTGAGTCACAACATTGTGATTTAAAGTTCCACTCCAGAGGTTAAGCATAACATATAGCCTGCTAGTGGTGCACTGAGGGAATGCTGCACCGTTGGAGGTGCTGTGACATTCAACCTAAGCCCTGTTTGCCCTCTCAGCACGTGTACGAAAGATCCTTGACACAATATGGAAGAAGATACACAATTACCTGGTTATGATCACACTTTTGGGGGAAGTTTGCTGTGTGCCGTTGTCTGCTGTGTTCCCCACACTACAACCCTGACTACAACTTCGAAAGCACTTCATTGGCAGTAAAAAGGCTTTGGGGTGTCCCGGGGACGTGAAAGGTGCCATCGAAACGAACATCTTTTGAAATGAAAACAGAAAGCGTTGGGAGGACTCAGCAGCAGGACTGGCAGCATTCTCGACAGGAGAGCCACAATGGACTCGAAACGTTAACTCTTGTTTTCTCCTCGCCACAGATGCTGCCAAGACCTGCTGAGCCCTTCCAGCGTTTTGTTCTTTAAAAAAAATGCAGATCTCCGGCATCAGCAGCAATTTCCTTCCATCTTTCTTGAGTGGCCATGCTTGTCCCTTCTTGCAAAACAGACAAGATTACCAGACCTAAAGGGCAATTGGAGCCCAATCGGGTAGAATTGGGTATTAACACCAAGATCCAATATCATTTCTGTACCCTGTGTGTGTGTCTGGGGGTGGGGGGGGGGGGGGGGGTAGTGAACTCTATTTCGAGATCACTGGTAAATCATTAAAATAAAACCCCAGAGCCCATCCAATTTGCTGCCTCGTGATGTATGAGGAGGACTTTGTAACCAGCAAGTTACTCAAAAACAATAGAAAGTCCCCCACTCCCTTGTGTGTGTGTGAGAGAGAGAAAGAAAGACAATTTTTTTGGGGGTGTGGGGGGAGGAAACAGGAGAGGCTTCAAATAAAAAAGAGCAGCAAGTCCCCAGCTCCAGTGCCTGACTCTGAGAGGGAGAGATAAAGAAAGGGAAGACATTCAGCAGCAGCACGGTGGCAGCATTTAGACTACTGAAGACTGACAACCTCGAGAATAGAAGTGGCTGCCACTGACGTAAAAGGTGGATAGGGTTGCCATGGAGATAAATTCGCAGGGCAGTGAGAAAAGCTTCAGAACCCGCCTTCTGCACACATTACCCGAGAGTTTTTACGTCAATATGCGTCAGCCAGGATAACATGATGCCTCCTGCAAGGACCGGGACCTTGTAGCTTTATTTCCCTTTTGTTGCCTCTCTTAGCTCGGGCTGGACTATCCAGCTTCCCGCCCTCTCCCCCCCCTCCTCCCTCTTACACCCCCCCCCCCCCCCCCCATACCTTTTTAAAAAAAAATTCCTCCTTCCTCCCCTTAAATTATCCTGATATCACCTGGCCACAGATCTAGTAAAGGAAGGAGGAGGAAGAGGTGGGGGGCTTATTTTTTTTCAATTACTTTTTTTGGGGGGGGGGGGCTCTATTTAAAAAAAAAAACTTGTCTTTTTTTTTGCCCGTTGTTGCTGTGTGCTGGGCTGTTGTGTATATGTGTGTAGTTGCCTTATACCGGCTCCCAGCATGGTCATGGCGGATTGCCCGGGCAAACTGCATCGGGCGCCGGTCCGGGTGGGGTTCTACGATATTGAGCGCACTTTAGGCAAAGGTAATTTCGCCGTCGTCAAACTGGCCAGACATCGCATCACCAAAACCGAGGTGAGTGAAAATTCCCCCACCCCCCCAAAAAAGTAATAAATAAGCCTCTTTTGTGTTCTTAAAAATTAAAATAGGAGGGGAAATATTCAAGGAGAAGGGGGCATGTAGGTTGAATCGTGGTCGAGTGAGGAATGGGGGTGAGGAAGAAGAGACACTGGAGTTCAAAACGGCGACTAATACTCCAAAAAAGAAATAACTTTTTTGCCCCCCCCCCCCCCCCGGACTGGTGTTTTTATTGTTTTCCCTTTTTTTTGTATGTGTGTGTGTGTTACATTCTTGCTTTTGAAACTGTGCGCGATAGGGGCTTGGGTTTGGAGACTTGAATACAGAGTCGTGCCCACTTGCGTGTCGAGCAAGGCAGCCCCAGAGCTTGGTTCATATTCGGTCGTGTGTCCCTGCTCGTGTCAGGGACGTTGAATGCAACATGCCAAGTTCTGGCTGCAAAAAAGACACACCCAGACCGTTTGCACATGTAAAATAGGAAATAGTTGTTATTTTTAGTTAGTGATTCTTCCAGTGTAACGTGCTGGTCGTGTTTTGTTTTAGAAAAGGGATGTTCTATCTAGCAACAATATTAAGCCCATGCATTCATGCTTTATTGGAATTCATAATTTCGACCCCCTCCAGTTAACTAACTATATGGATGCAAATTCACCTTCAATAATAATCTTGTTTTTTGAAGAGCGATGCATAATAGGTCTTAAAATGCAATAGAAAGAGTTTTTCTGGCATCCTTCAGCGAATAATAACGATGTAGTTAGTTTATTTTGGGGCTAAAGACATAGACACGACCTGTTTCATTTAGTTTCTAATAACATTGTTCCTAATCTCGCCCTTTGTTGCATCCAACTGTCCAAGCTGTTGTTGCATTTTACTGTCATGTTGAAATCAGCCACCTCTCTCTGTGTGATACAAAATGCAATTGGCTTCGAGAATGGTCCGGGTCCCTTTTTTATAGCACAGATGTAAGACAATTATTTAGCAACAATGCAAATAGAGGCAACAATGTTTCCAATCGTCCACATTGTATCAGTAATGTATCCAGTGATGTAGTAAGTTAAAATGTATCCAATAATTGGCAGCTTATTCTAGTCATTTTAGACTCATTTTGCTAAACAGGAATCATGTCCACTTTAGGCCGAGTCCCACATTTGGAAATTCTCTTCAGGGTTAGCTCGGCTGGCTCTAAGATCTCCTTGTGACAAAATCAATTTTCCTGAAGATCTAACAGAAATAAATTGGCTTCGATCATATGTAACCGGGCCAGTTCAGCGATAGAGGGACGACCTTTTCTATTATACATATATATATATATATATATAATCCGCACCTTAAATCATTTTGGGGATAATACTGACATGAACTCGGGAATGAGTTGTCCTGCAGGTTGGAGGGAAAATATATAATTCGATCTGCGAGTTGAATTAGTTTTACGCTAGGTTCCTTGGCGATTAGGAGCCTTTACAAAATTGAAAACGGCGGAGGTCGGAGCTGGATAAAAGTTTTGGGACAGATACGGGGGCGGGGGCATTAAAACCGATCCCGTTTTGAATGCAAAACTGTCGGAATTTGTTTC
The DNA here is from genome assembly GCF_902713615.1 of Scyliorhinus canicula. Lineage (NCBI taxonomy): Eukaryota > Metazoa > Chordata > Chondrichthyes > Carcharhiniformes > Scyliorhinidae > Scyliorhinus > Scyliorhinus canicula. The sequence goes on along the minus strand of NC_052164.1, from coordinate 93,388,729 downwards.
AATACAGAAAATATTAGTCACAATTTATCACTGATTTACTCTTTTTGTGTAACTGGCACCCCTGTGCTGAATAATGAGAGTACACTTGCAACACATACAATAGAAATTCTTGTTTTATTCCATTGTATAAAACCATGCATTCAGGGCATTGAGCACTGATATCCATATTTAATGAACTGAATTAAAATAACGTTTGTTAAAAAAAGACGCCTGTATATATATATATGTGTATATATAATATAAAGATACTTGTTGGTCCGGTGGCAAGAGGCTGAACTGTTCCTTGTTTTACCCATCTCTCTTTCAGTGTTTTTGTTTGGAGGTTGTTTACAGGTGGGGATTATGTTTGAGAGTCTTGTTTTGAAAATGTTATTAATCAAAGGGCCTTTCAAGTCATCATATGTCCAGAACAGCTCGGATTTCCATTCTGATAATTGAATGATGCACCCGGCAGAATTAGTGACATGGGACCGTGCAAGTACGACCTGGGGGTTCCGAGAGCAAAAAGTTCACAAAAAAACTTTTGGTACTTTTGCCCCCCCCCCCCCCTCCCCCCAATCTCGCACCCGGACTGATTTCTCCCCCTCTCCCATCCAGTTTTAAAAAAAAGTTTTACACTTGCACGATGTTAACAAGAGTAATATTTTTCTCGTGAATTTTATGGCAAGTTAATAGAGAGGGGTAGTAAACTTTATTTTGAAGTTGAACTATTTCCATCTCCTGTTGTAACGCTGCGTGAGTTTCGATTTGATAATGTTACACTGGGGCTAATGAAGTGACTCCCCCCCCCCCCCCCGACAGCCTGGGAATTCAGTTAGGTGTTTTAATGTTTCAAGGTGCACACTTTAGTCTATTTCAGTTTGTCACCAGCGGGTGGTGGTGTTCATGATGGTTACAAATGCCTGTTTCCCTCCCAACATCACCTCCACCCCCCCATTGTTGAATGAAAAAAAAACCCAAACGCTATTAATTTGGATATGTTAAAGATGTCGGGAATGCACTGGCTCAACTTCAGCAAGAATGGAAGTGCAGTCACCCTGTAAAACATCAGGGAACCTGCCCCCTCCACCTACCCCCTGCCTGTTCAAGTATTTCCTCTTAAATACCCTGCAGTTATCAGGAGGAGATGTGAAGCTGCCCTCTGAACGATTCCTCTCCCCCCCCCCCCCTTTCCCCGCAGCAATCAATAATTTGAACCTTATTGGCAGCATACAGCCAATAAAGAGTTAGAGGCACTGTTTCTTTGAAAAGTACTCGCCGTTGAGTTTCCACATTCTTAAAACAGGCTCGGTGTTTTTTTTCTTTGTCCTCTTTTTGCACGTTTGGCGTCTTATTATTTAGTGATCTCCAGTGTCATAGTTGCTCCACCGTTTCTCTCTCACGGATTTCAGCCAGATAGGGACAATATCATTTACGGGACACGATGTCCACCAACCCCCCCCCCCCCCCCCGCCCCCCAAACAAAAACTAACCCGTTTATACCGGTGTGAATGCTGTGAAATAGTTGAATTTTAAATGTTACTTGTGTAAAGATGCAACATTTAAAAATCGCATATATGAATCATTTATTTTCCAAATTTGTTAGCAAGGTGTTTGTTGGATTTCTCAAAGGCTTTTGCAAAAAAGATGATTCTCTTCCCCCCCCCCCCCCCCCTCCACCATTCCTGGCATTTGGGATGTCAGTTTCTTTTGAAGTGATTTGCAGATTCCCAACAGAAACAAGTTGCAGAACAAGGAATTAGGGAACTGTTCTTTGGGGGGGGGGGGGGGGGGGAGAGAAGGGGGGTGAACCGTCTTTCACATGATGCAGGAGAATATTAGAAAAAGGGTGCTGCAAAAGTTGGCAATTTCTGTACAGTCCATAATCCCTACTTAATTTCTATTTTTTTTTTAGTTATGCCAGAGTGGAATTTTCCTGCATATCTTTCAAAGTGGAACGCCATCACCAGTCAGATCAGTCCCCAGCTGGAGGAGTCCCCAGGGCAGGAAAAGACTGCTTGAATGATGCCCCTGTGGGGAGCCCCTAAAGAGGAAGGTTCTATACCTCCTGTGCTTTTTTTTGTCACCCTGCTGGGATCAAAAGCGGGCATGTGTACTTGGGCAGCCTCAGCCTGGGGCCAACTGGCTTCCCCTGAGTCCTAACCCTGGGGGGGACGGGGACGGGGACGGACAGAAAGAGAGAGAGAGAGGGGGTCCCCCATATGTTGCGCAAACAATTTGTTTAAGGTTGAAAACCAAAATAATTGTCCATTCTCTTTCCCCTTTCTCATTCTCCACGTAGCCCAAATATAAACCTAAAACACATTTTATATTAATTGCAGAATGTTAAAATACGCACATTACTTTTCATTTATTTTTAGCTTGCAACATAGCAGGATTCAGTATATTTTTATACTCTGGAATGTGCGAGGTAAATTGAATGGAGAAATGCCCACAACATTGTGTCATGTAGAAATATGTATATGCATGTGTATCTGTAATACAATAGTATTCTGTCAGTCTCCCCTGGGCTGTACATTTTGAGCGCTTCCAACAATATTAGATTTTCTTGATCTGTGCAATATATGAGATGCATTATAATTTATCTGTCTAGTGGTAGAAAGAGAATTATTGTACCTTTGTTGCAAAATCTTGCATTAATCCCATATCCTACAGGTAATCCTCTATTATCTGTTGGGGCAGAGAAAGAGATATATTGCTGCTCAAATAAGATTTTTACATTTAGCCACATTTGTTTTTCTGATGGGTTAAAAGTTCAGAAAATAAGTAATTCTTCCAGTTCGGACATGTGGCGAGCTCGTGACAGAAGGATGGCAAATTGCTGAAACAATCTGCCCTTCAGTAAAACATCGAAAAAAAAGCAACATGTGCAGCTCAAAGCATCAGGAGCAAAGGAAACATTTTTAAAAGTCACTAATATGCACCAGCAAGCAGGCTGTTTGGGAGGTAACTACACACAACACAGTGTTGAAATAAATACATCCCTCTGCTTTCTCCACAGCCATTCGCCCTATAATTTTGTTTATTTGATTTATTATTGTCACATGTATTAGTATAATAGTATTGTATTGTTTCTTGCATGCTGTACAAACAATGCATACCGTACATAGGGAAGGAAGGAGAGATTGCAGAATATAATGTTACAGTTATAGCAAGGTGTAGAGAAAAGATCAACTTAATGCGAGGTAGGTCCATTCAAAAGTCTGATGGCAGTAGGGAAGCAGCTGTTCTTGAGTCAGTGCATGTGCAGTGTGGTCTGGGAACACTTTTTAATGCCGTGTATGATTTAGTGTATGTAGATGTGATTTACCTGCCGATCCCGAATTGCTGTGGATCAGAAATGGGAAAGATCAAATTTCTTCATGTCTCGTGGATTAGTCAATTCGCCTTAATTTAGTTACATGTTATAGCTAATTTGGAATATGCATGACCATCGCTGAACATTTTTAAATAATAGGGACTTAAGCCACCCGTTCCCATTAAGACTTGTTTTTTAAACATTTTTAGAAAATGGACCAGTTCCCACAATCTATGATGTTTAGAATCCCATTCGTCGAAAATCACCAAATAAAATTCAAACTCTGGTTGTGCATTGTATGGTACAGACACTGGAATTGAAATGAGGGATGTGTATAGAGGCTGTATTAATTCTTCTATCTTGTGATACTTCTGAGTTAGATGGTCAGTGCCAAGGATGTGTGCTTCAGAAGCAGCATGCAGACTGGATTAAAGCTGTTTTGTTTTTTAAATTCTCAGTAAATTCAGCATTGGGGATCTGAAGAGCATAGTCCTACAGAGGAAAATGTTGAATTGAACTTGTGGTGTGGAAGGAGACCATTTACATCTGTGATATGCTGTCTCTGCAACTGCTATCTCTTCTGACCCTTTCTCCCTTTTTTAAATTGCATAATACTGAAATGTTTTAGTTGCTTTATTTTAATGCATAGCTGGTGGTTCCCGGTGGTTGCCTTTACAAAAATAATGTTGGCTTCTACTCGTCTTTCACTGGTTATGGTGAATATTTATAAATCACCGGTTCTGCCTTAACTGCAGTATTGTGCCCAATTCTGGGCCCCACGCTTCAGGGAGAATGTGAATGCATTGGAGAGGGTGAAGAAAATATTTCTGAGAATGATTCATAGAATGAAAGACTTCAATTATGTGGTTGGAATGGTATATCTGGGGCTGTTCTCTGTCAGAGCAGATTTTGAGCGGAGATTTGAAAGAGGTGCTCAAAATCATGAAGGCTCTGAAGAGAGCAGAGTGAGAGAGCGGGAAACTATTCCCATTGGTGGATGAGCCAAGAACGTCAATTTAACATGCTAAGCAAAGAACCAGAGTTTACGTGGGGGGGAATCCTTTTTATGCAGTGAGGGGTTGGGATCAGGAATGTGCTTAGCTGAGGGTGTTGATGGATGCAGTTTCAGCGACGGCTTCCAAAACTTTGGGGGAGAGGGGTGGTAGTGGGACAAGTTGATTTGGTTTTGCAAAGAGCTGACCTAGACACGATGGGTCAAATGGCCTCCTTGCATGCTGTAACAATTCAAGTCTGGTAGAATTACAGTTGTGTTGATCCTGTATGTATTTTCCTGCACAGACTACTTGGTAATGCACAAGAATAAAGTATCCTTCCTCATGCTGGGCCACAGGGGCTAGAAAGGCCAATTATAGCATTCCTGATTACCCTGTCTTAAGATTTAAAAAACAAAAAAACTTAGAGTACCTGATTCATTTTTTCCAATTAAGGGGCAATTTAGCGTGGCCAATCCACCTACCCTACACATCTTTGGGTTGTGGGGGTGAAACCCACGCAAACACGGGGAGAATGTGCAAACTCCACACGGACAGTGACCCAGCGCCGGGATCGAATCTGGGACCTCAGCGCTGTGAGGCAGCAGTGCTAATCACTGTGCCACCGTGCTGCCCTTACCCTGTCTAAGATAAGCTACATCAGCAGAAGCTGGGAACCATGGCTCAGTTGTTATTAGAACAGCTTTGCACAACACGTACAGACCCATTTAACTACTTGTAAATCTTATGTTCTGGTGAATAATAGTGAATCCCCTGGTGGAAATGTTTGGTGAGTGGGTTAGGATTAAGTTACAAAGTTTTTTTTTCCCTAGGGGGTGCCGACGGTGGGGGCCGTAAGTTACAAAGTTGTTGATGGTTTATTCACTGAGGCAACTCTATCCAGATTTGTAACGTGAAGCTTTCATTCGCGCATCTATTAGGTTTTAAGAATGTGCCGTTATATAGCTGAAAGAAAATTCCAATATCACTGACGTGAAGTTAATTGTGTTGAATTAAGTAAATAATTCAGGTATAAAGTAACTAGTTGAAAGAACTCAACTCAGTCATAGTGCAGTTACCCCATCACGTAAACCGAACTGGTGTGCGTCTTTGTAGAAAATGAATGGCTATTTAGTATAAATACCGTACACCATAAATGACTGGTGTGAGTTTACAGCTAATGTTCGAATTAAGGTGATAACATACTGTTAACTGTCTAATACATACTGGCATCTTTTTTTAATGGTTGAAACTACCCAGACTACTTGAACATTGCGATCACTAATCTGCAGGATTTTGTGATAGAAGCAAGATCGTGATCACATTAATGCTCGATGGCTATTTAAAATGGGTATTTAGGTGTGACGGGATTGTTTGCTGTGCAGTATTTGTAATGGATAGGTATTCATTTTCTGTACAAAAGAAACACACCAATTCTGCTTGCATGATAGGAGGCTGCACCACCATGGCTGAAAAAGAATAACCACCATTGTGATATTTAAACTAGTCACTTTATGCTTGTTTGCCTGCCTGACTGTTTATTGCCATGAGGGAAAGAATGAATTACGAAGCAGGAATATTGGAGAAGGTGGCCTGGCATTATCCTCCCAAGAATAATCAAATGGTTTAAAATTCTATCATTTTCCTGTGAATTGATTTGAGGAATGGAGAAGATGTGCAGATAAAAAAAAGAACAAATTGCCATCTGCTTTTCAGATGCTTTTCACTACTGTACCCGTGATGGCCGGAGCATCATGGCTAAATGCTTCCCAAGCCTCCTCGGGTATGTAAGTTCCTGGGAGAGGCAAAAAGCAGAAAACCCCAAGGTCAATAAAGGAAAATAAAATCTGGGCAACTCTTCTCTGTCCCCCCTTACGGATAAAGTGCAAATTTGTGCATTGAGGCTTGAAACCAATTGGATGTTAGACATAGTACATTGCCCCTTAACAGTGTTCAAATCTAACGCAATCGTGTTCAAATCTGACCGAAAGAAAGAACGACATATATTCTATAAGGGACCTTTATATCTCGGGACTTTCCAACATGGTTTACAGGAATGTAAATCTTGTCTGGAAACACAACTTTGCAAGGTGTGCTTTGACCATGATTTTTTTTCTTTGTGATGAACCAGTACAAGATGGTGGTCAAGCTAGAAACTTGGAATAAAAACCCCATCTTAAACCTTTTCATTCAAACCAGCTTCTGAAATATAGAGAGAATAATTGTTCAGTTCCATATAAATCCCGTGTCAAACCAGAACAGATTCAGTCCAATACAGGTGAACTCACTGGAACGAATTGGAGACATTTAGTGACGAGCTTATCATTGTAGTCTGTTGGGCACTTTCAGCTGTACACTCTCACTTCAGATTGATTTGTGTGATCAGGTGATGTGTTCGGTATAAGTTAAGGACGTTTGGGCCTCAGCAATACTGGACTAGATTGTGATTTGGTATCTTGACCGTCAGAGTCCGATTGCAGATTTTTCTTTTTACATTTTGGAAAAGCGACATTTTTCAGGAACAATCAATGCCGTGGATTTTCAGTGATCTGATTCTCCACTCTGATTTTGGGCTGGCACAGTGGTATGCACTGCTGCCTCACAGTGCCAGGGACCTGGAATCAATTACATCCTTGGGTGACTGTTTGCACTTTCTCCCCGTGTCTGCGTGGGTTTCCTCCGGGTGCTCCGGTTTTCTCCCACAGTCCAAAGATGTGCAGGTTAGGTGGATTGGCTACACTAAATTTCCCTCTTGAGTGCAAAGATGTGTAGGTTAGGTGGGGTTATGAGATTTCGGGGGATAGGGTGGTGGAGTGGGCCTAGGTAAACGGCGGCAGCACGGTGGCACAGTACTTAGCACTGCTGCCGCACAGTGCCAAGGACATGGGTTCAATTCCGGCCTTGCCTAACTGTGGCATTTGCACCTTCTCCTCGTGTCTCTGTGGGTTTCCTCCGGGTGCTCCAGTTCCCTCCCACAGTCCAAAGATGTGCAGATTGGGTGGATTGACCATGATAAACTGTCCCTTAGTGTCTAAAGATTAAGTGGGTCATGGGGATAGGGCAGGGAGTGGGCCGACAGGTAGGGTCCTCTTTCAGAGATCTGGTGCAGACCCAATGGGCCGAATGGCCTCCTTCTGCACTGGAGGGATTCTGTAATGCTTGAATTAATTATCATAGAAATTGATACATAAAAGGAAACCATTTGGCCCATGGTGCCCGTGTTAGTGCTTCAACTGGAGCTATCTCCTTTTGGACCATTTCTCCGTCCTTCACCCCTGGCATCCTTTTTTCGTTCTTTTTAAATACTTGTCCAGTTCCTTTTGAGATACTATATCTCAAATATCTGTTTAGAATCTGTTTAGCACAGGGCTAAATCGCTGGCTTTGAAAGCAGACCAAGCAGGCCAGCAGCACGGTTCGATTCCCGTAACAGCGACTAGGGGCTTTTCACAGTAACTTCATTTGAAGCCTACTCGTGACAATAAGCGATTTTCATTTTTTCATAACCCCCTTCTCCATGGAGACTTGTTGTAAGGCTTCCCATGCTCTATCAATCCTCATGATAATTATTACTCTGTGTCCCTTTGTTATCAACTTGCCAACTCGTGGAGATAATATTTCCTCGGCCTCAGAATTCAAAAAAATAATTTTGAAAACATTCTGATGCAATGTTGATGTTTAAATGGGGATGTTTATTAGCAGCTCAGATTATAAAGTGGGTTTCCTCCATGGTAGATGCAGTATATTGTGGAGAAATGTGAGGTTATTCACTTTGGTAGTAAAAACGGGAAGGCAGATTATTCTCTGAATGGCTATAGATTGGGATGTGCAACGAGACCTGGGTGTGTCCTTGTATACCAGTCGCTGAAAGTAAGCATGCAGGTTAGGATTATATTCGCTGGAGTTCAGAAGAATGGGGGGGTTCTCGTAGAAACCTACGAACCTCCAACAGGACGAGACAGGGTAGGTGCAGGAAGGATGTTCCCGATGGTGGGGGGAGTCCAGAATCAGGGGTCACAGACTTAAGGATATGGGGTAAACCATTTAGGACTGAGATGAGGAGAAATCTCTTCAGTGGTGAGCCAGTGGAATGCTGTACCACAAACAGCAGCTGAAGCTAAAACAAAGTATGTTTTTGAGAAAGAGTTAGATATAGCTCTTGCAAAAAAATTTAGCCCTTTTAAAAAATGTTACTTTTCAGTGTGTTTTTAAAAAAAAACTCTTCTTCAATTTGCACTCTTCTGCTGAAGGCTAATGTCTCCTTCTTGGTCGAGACCATGCTGGAACACACTTAGCAGATCCTGCAACATCTGTCTAAGAGAGAAACAGAGTTAACGTTTCCGGTCAGTGGTCTTTCATCTTCATAGTGTGGTTGCCCCTGACTACCTTTCAAGTTCCAATTCCAGTCCTTGTGTTGCCCCAGCCATAGAGTGGACTATTGGGTCACAGGGCTGTCACATGAAAGCCCAGTTGTGGCTTCACTAGAAATTCACATATGGACACCTTTATATTGTTGGGCATCTCTATTCAGAAACCCTTATTATTTTGAACCCTTCTGATGCAGAAATATGTAGGGTGTATTCGATGGTCCAACTTATGATGAACTAAGCAATTATTGTACGATGGGAGTGATTACATTTGGCGATTGAGTTGCTGGTGGATTTATTGAATAATTTACTTTTAATACACAACCCCTTGTCAATATCACAAAGGCTTGCAGGTTTGTAATTCAACATTGGAATATATATTTAAGGTTCAGGTTGCAACAGCAACAATTTGCATTTAACACTCAAATGTGCTAAAAGGTGTGGACAATTATCAGGATGGCCATTTTGCCGGTATTAGAATCTGAAGGAAAGCCAAATTGTGGAGAGCATGCAATACGTTTTCTGATTGGTATAAACTTGTGTGAAGGGCACAACAGGATTTAGTACAAGATTTGGGCATAAAATAGTCCTGAAGTGTACCAAACTTATTTGTATAAGGGGACTGTGGAAAACACAGCTTTCTCGTTTTCAATGAAACCTATAAATGTCTAACAGGACTAGACAGGGTAGATGCAGGAAGGATGTTCCAGATGGCGGGAGAGTCCAGAGCCAGCAGTCACAGTCTTAAAGGATATGGGGTAAACCATTTAGGACTGAGATGAGGAGAAATTTCTTCAGTGGTGAGCCTGTGGATTGCGCTGCCGCAAAAAGCAGTTGAAGCTAAAACCTTGAATTTTTTCAAGAAAGAGTTAGGTATATCTCTTGGCTAAAGGGATCAAAAGATATGGGGGGGGGGGGGGGGGGGGGGGGCGGGGAGTGAAAGCGGGACCAGACTACTGAGTTGGATGACCAGAAATGGCAGCACGGTAGCATTGTGGATAGCACAATGGCTTCACAGCTCCAGGGTCCCAGGTTCGATTCCCGCCTTGGGTCACTGTCTGTGCGGAGTCTGCACATCCTCCCCGTGTGTGCGTGGGTTTCCTCCGGGTGCTCCGATTTCCTCCCACAGTCCAAAGATGTGCAGGTTAGGTGGATTGGCCATGATAAATTGCCCTTGGTGTCCAGAATTACCCTTAGTGTTGGGTGGGGTTACTGGGTTATTGGGATAGGGTGGAGGTGTTGAACTTGGGTAGGGTGCTCTTTCCAAGAGCCAGTGCAGACTCGATGGGCCGAATGGCCCCCTTCTGCACTGTAAATTCTATGATCATAAGGAATGGCAGAGCAGGATTGAAGTGCCAAATGGCCTCCTCCTCCTATTTTATCTGTTTCTAGTCCAAAGTAGATGACATTGCCACCATTCCTGAAGTTATGGGGGGATGAGGAGGTGGCTATTTGTTTTTGTAACCTGGTTAGTTGGCACCTTTTGCTCTCTTAAGTTTAGTTTGCCCACGAGTGCAGGCAGGCTGCAGACGTGAGACGTTCTCTCCAGACCGATAACTTTAACGTAATGTTTTCTAACTGCATGCCTGGGGTGGTGAGAAAAATAAATTCCAGCAGTATCTGTAATTTTCACCAGCCTGCTCTTTTATGAGGAATATGCTTAATCTTACTGACGGATCTTTTTGAGGAGTCTGTTTCCACTCCCTCTAACCCTCTCCCAGAACGTCAATCCTTTATCTTAAGTAATGATTGGTAAAGGCTCATAAAGCACTGGGACAAAGTTGCACAGTCAGCATGTGTTCCATTTTCTAAGCAGTGAAGTAATCTTGTGGGTTTATTTAAACTAACTTTTTAATAGTTGAAGGTCATGTCACCATGTTATGCCTATTCTCCTGATTTCCAAAGATATTGCTTGATGTTTCACTCAATGACGTATGTATATGTTCCTTTGAAGAAATTAAGAGCCCATCTTTCATGCCCCTAGAATGGTGATAATTGGCTTTTATGACTAGAGCTTGGCACACATTACATCGTGGCTACATTGAAACAGCAGAAAGAAAATACCTAGGTTGCACATTACATTCAGTAGTGGTTTTGTGGTTGGAATCATTTCTATTGGTGTGTAAAAATACGTACAATTTTTACTGTGCAGGAAAGGGTGCCAATTTGCAGAGTAGCAATTCCATGACAGTTGCGTGGTAAAACTGATGAAAGTGCTTTGAAACATTGAGCAATCAACAAATCCTATACATTTCAATCAAATCTAGGAAAGGTTTCCTGGTTTCTCCATGCACTGACTTCGTAAATTAACTCATAAAACTCCATGTTGGACAGCACGGTGGCACAGTGGGTTAGCCCTGCAGCCTCATGGCGCCGAGGTCCCAGGTTCGATCCCGGCTCTGGGTCACTGTCCGTGTGGAGTTTGCACATTCTCCCCATGTTTGCGTGGGTTTCGCCCCCACAACCCAAAGATGTGCAAGGTAGGTGGATTGGCCACGCTAAATTGCCCCTCAATTGGAAAAATGAATTGGGTACTCTAAATTTATATTAAAAAAATAAAACTCCATGTTGAAGATTTTACTTCATATTGCTCATATTGAGATTCAGCACAGACATGGCCGCTCAAATGCCCTTCATCTGTACCGTAACCATATAATGTATAAAGGATATTTACCCATACCACCCCCTGCATATCGGCTAAATTAATCAATGAGAAAATCCACATAGTGTGACCAGATGTGTACAGTACTTGAACTCCTCACTTGATTTCTGCACCGTTCAGTTCATCGAACAGCAAATGTTGAGTGGCAGGAAAAGATCAGCTTGTCCCGAAGCCTGCCAGGCAACCATGATTAAACCTCACCCTCTCACCCTCTCACCCACTCACCCACTGCAGTCATGTAGTCCCTGGGAGTGAATTGGAGCTGGACCATAATTCATGGAATTGTTTGTACCACTGGTGTATTGTGAGGATTGGAAGTATCCCACATTTTCACACACATAGAGGTTCTTGTTAACCCAGCTGCAGCATTCCGTACCTATACTTGAATCATCTTTTACTTAAAAGGACTGTTTTTCTTCCCCAGTTTTCTCTCTCCTTGTTCCCAGTAGGTGTTGGTGTTTGGCCAAGCTGGTTGCCCTCTGATACCATGCTTCAGGTGTGATCATTCATGTGCAAGTCTTGACGGTGGGGGCGGGATGTTAATTGGCTGATCAACTGCAGGAGACCTCCCAACCAAGCCAGACCAATTACAGCACTATAACCATATGAAAACCAGACTCGTCAGGTTTGCAGGACACCTAGATCTGCATGGAAGTGCTGTCGGATCCCCCTGTTTTATTGAAGTGATCTGATGTGCAGAACTGACGAGGCAAGGCAGAGTTTACTTCAGTGTGCTGGACAAGAACAAACTTGGAGATTTTGTTTTGTGTCAGCTCACTGAGTTGCTTCAGAGCTGCTCGATTTACTTCTAAGTGAGGCAGTAAAAAAAAGAGTTCAGTGAACTCAATACTTCATTGTCCAGAGTGAAACCGCCCGATGTGAATATATGACCAAATTGGAAGTGTATATTTTCCACAAATTCTTTTTACACAGTTGAGAAGAACCATGTTTTTTTTAAATTTAGTGTGCCCAATTCATTTTTTTTTCCAATTAAGGGCCAATTTAGTGTGGCCAATCCACCTAGCCTACGCGTTTTTGGGTTGTGGGGGCAAAACCCATGCAAACACGGGGAGAATGTGCAAACTCCACACGGACAGTGACCCAGAGCCGGGATCGAACCTGGGACCTCGGCGCCGTGAGGCTGCAGGGCTAACCCACTGTGCCACTGCTGCCCCGAGAAGAACCATGTTGAATGCCACATTCCAGCCTCGACCCATCCCTGTGACCTTTCACCTCTTTTTTTTTTGTCGCATCAAACGCAAATAGATTAATCCCTTCAAAAAGGAACTGGATCATTATACAAGGGAGAAAGGAATAGAAGGTTTAAGCTGATAGGGCGAAGGAGGCTTCTCTGCAGCATTAACATTGGCACATATCTGTTGGACAGAGTGGCCTGTTTCTACGCAGAACATGCAATGTCAAATTAAAATGGTAAATCTGGTACATGTTTCCTGTCTTGTCACATTGCAAGTGTCACCCTCAGTTTAGCGTTTCAACTGTAAAGTGTCCAAGGATCTGATCAGAAAACAATACCAGAGCCAAGACATCTGTAATCTCTTAATTGGCAGCTGTGTGAGCCCAGGCAGTACTTCACAATAATATACCTCTTAATTACCTGGATGAACCCAGAGGGTAATTCAGCAAGACTCAAAGGTGTGCAGGTTAGGTGGATGGGCCATGCTAAATTGCCCCTTAGTGTCCAAAGATGTGCATGTTTAGTGGGGTTATGGGGATCGGATGGGGCAGTGGGCCTCGGTAGGTTGGTCTTTCAGAGGGTTGGTGCAGATGGGCTGAATGGCCTCCTTCTGTACTCTACGGATTCTATAGTTCCATGGGCCCTCCCCTCAGCATGGATTCCCAAGCAAAGGGCATCTAATACTATTAAGGCAGATGCTACAACCTGCACTTCTGTCTGAGGGGCTTCATTTCCATGTGCAGCACCTTGCAAAATCCGTGTTCCCCCCCCCCAACCCTCCCCAGTGGTTAATCCTGGTTAAACTCTGTAAACCTTGAACAGCCGAGTTGAGAACCATGCCGTGCGTGAGCGGTTTGCGATCTAACTGGTCCACTCCCGTTGGCGGGATCCGGATCACGTCTAGATCTGGCGCGAAGCTAATTGAGGCCAATCTGCGTTTCATTAGAGAGAAAGAGGCGCGATCTAATGGCCTCCCGTGATCTAACCGGCTCTCCAGCGAGAGGACACGCGGACGCCGATTAGTACTGGTTCCCACAAATTTGGATCAGGTGTCACGGCACCAGGGGGGTCTCCCAGGCCATTAGCGACCCCTGGGTGATCCGTGACAGGGCAGGATGGCACCCGGGCACCTTGGCACTGGCAGGCTGGCACCATAGCATTGCCAGGGTGCTGCCATGATGACTCGGTCAAGAGGGCCAGGGCCTAAGGAGGGCCATGCCCATGAAGGAAGGGGTGAGGGAGGTTATGATGGGTAGGGGGTGGGTGGTGAAGGGCGGGTATGAAGAGGCCTCTGCCCCACAACCCAAAGATATGTAAGGTAGGTGGATTGGCCGTGCTAAATTGTCCCTTAATTGGAAAAAGAATTGGGTACTCTAAATTTTTTAAAAAAGAGGTCAAACTCACTTAAGAGATCGGGGCACACTTTCAAAATGGTAGTCTGATCTCTGAGGAGCTGGTCTGGCTGGAGAGATCAGCTCCCCAGTGATGAAAATAATTCTAAGTGTGGGCGAGCCCGTAGAGGAATTCCCCGGGGCCCAAAAACTGATTTAAGTGTGGTTAGATAGCGGTGGGAACTGGCCGACAGAGCCACGGGGAAACTCACAACCACACCCACCTGAAATGACACTTAGAAACTTTGCCGTTAGATCTTGTTAGGGGGGGAAGAGGTTGGAGATGGGACGACAACAAGGCCACAGAGGGAGTTGAATACATTGATGAGAATTTAATAAGCAATGCAGCGTGCGCTCTATAATATTTACCATGTCATTGAATAAAGTTGCCGGGGTTTCTATGAGTAGTATCACAGAGATTTATTTGTATATTAATATTTTCTAATAATTTTAATGTGTAGTGTGAACAGGAAAACTAATGGTTGACTGACTGTGAAGAACTGTAAGTTATTCAATAAGCTCTCTCCTGAAACTGTATTGCATAATATTTAGCCACTGTTTGCATCATCAGTGGTTTATCTAAATGACTATCCATTTTGCAGAAGCCAGCACAGGGTGATCATTAACCAGCGTGGGTTTATAAAGTATAGACAGCCATCAGGGGGCTTACTTGACGGCTGGAGAGCTGGCAAGAGACCCATGCTGCCTCTTCTCAGGAAGAGCTGCTGGAACACACTCCAATTGGTCATTGGCGAGGGGTAGTAAGGGCTGGAGGGTGGCTCTCATACTGACCAGTTCTTTGATCAGGCTCTAAGTTGCTGTGGTCGAGGGGGCAGGTTGCAGCTGTCACGCATGTGGCTGCAAGGGTTACTAAGGTGGGTGGCAGAAGTCCGTGGAAGGATTTAAGTTGAAAATGAGGAGGAGCATTTTCATAAACATGGTAAATGTAAATGTCATCGCAGTCCCCTCTTGAGATGGTGACTGGTGGTGATTTAACCTGAGGGTCACCACACCTTAGGCAAGGGGCAAGGTTGAGATGGCAGGCCTTCATGAATAATTTCAGCTGATGCAGGGATTGAACCCATGCTGTTGGTGTTGCTCTGCATCACGAACCAGCCGTTCAGCCAACTGAGCTAACCAATACCCCCAGATCTGTAGCCCGCATAGTCTATGAGGAAACGAGGGCTTCTAATTCAGGGATGATAACTTTCTAAATGCATTGGGAACCTCTTTCACATAAATTAAATAAATATTGAGTGTGCTCTTCCTCTCTGCGTCCTATTTATATAAATAGGTCTGAGCCTATTTAATTTGTTTCAATTGAGGAGGATGGCTAGATCTGGCGCACTGAGAAATATTAAAGATATAATTGTCTTATGAATGCCTAGTCTTCTATTATTCAAAAGGGGACATTTTATTGCTCTAAGCTAACGACAGCAATCCAACAGGTGAAAAATCTGAAGCAATTCAAACTGATCAGAAATCTAAAGTGCTCCATGCTGTCTGACACCAACTGGCTCTTGACCAGTCTGTATACTGCTCAACATTTTGGTAATGTTAGTTTTAAAATATTCTTGATTGCTAAATCAGGAATAGAGTAAATTCAGATACTTGTCCTCTCAATGGGAATCCTGTTTGTCAGGAGTGCGTCATGTTGCCAGGATGGGGTTAATGCTGTAGCACAGATGAAAAATGAAAATCGCTTATTGTCACGAGTAGGCTTCAAATGAAGTTACTGTGAAAATCCCCTAGTCGCCACATTCCGGCGCCTGTTCGGGAAGGCTGTTAAGGGAATCGAACAGTGCTGCTGGCCTTCTTGGTCTGCTTTCAAAGCCAGCGATTTAGCCCTGTGCTAAACAGATTCCCACCATCTTCAAAAGTAACAAATAAAGAAATACCGTGGGATAGGTGAATAGACAAAGACACTTGCTGACGGTAATTAGGAACAGATGGTGAATCTGGGGAGGGCACACCTTAAGAGAAACAAACTTGTAAGAGACGTTATGGAAGGACGATTTTAGGGTAAAAGGGGACAAGAAAGGAAGAGTATCAATGTTAGATGACTTGTGAATTGAAGGACGTTTTGGGCAAATGGAAAGACTGGTTGCAGGTTAGAGAGATATGGAAAAATTACTACGAACTAATTGCCTGCCATCGGGCAGAGGTCACATGACGATGACCCTCTGGATGTAAGGGAGCATTGAATTTATCTGACACTGTTAGTCTTTCTGTCAAAGGCCGAGTCTAGAACTTGAGCACTACCAGGGCTGATCCTTGGGTGTAGGAATGGGGGAGTGCTGCACTATGGGTGATGCCATCTTTCAGAGGGGGCTTTAAATCTCCGATCTCGTCTGCTGCCTCAGGTGGACATGGTACGATGCAAAGAAGAGCCGGGCGTTCTCATTGTGTTGTCAAACCTTTGCTCCCTTAACCTATATCAATGAACAAAGATATCCGATCACGCATCTAATTTCTCACTTGTGGAATCCTGTTATGAAAATTAGCTGCCACCCTTTATTCACATACCGGCGAATGCACTCAAAAGTAACTCATTACGTGCAAAGTGCTTTGTGATTCCTGACAGAAAAGATGAGGGGCGGGATTCTCTGAGCCCCGCGCTGGAGAATCTCCGCAACCACGCCACGCCGGGGGGGGGGGGGGGCCTCCGATGCGGTCTGGCCGTGATCGGGGCCACCGATTGGCGGGCCGGCCTCCAGCCCCGGCCCTGTTTTGTTACGCGATCGACCCCTGAACCCCCACGCCATGTTGCGTCGGGGCTGGCGCGTTGAGGAAGTCCCCCGCGCATGCGCGGGTTGGCGCGGCCCCCTATGGGGGTCAGCATCGTTAGTGCCTGCGCCCGTTCAGCGCCGTCGTGTAACGCAACGGCATTCATGATGGCGCGGACGCTCTGCCTCCATTTTGGAGAACCCGCTCTTTAAATCCTATTTCTTCCGACATGCCACGAGAAGCACAAAGTGGGCAACAAATTTATCTGACTTTTCCTGAGCGTAGATTTCCAAGGGCCACTCGGTGCTCAGTGTTACCGTTTGCCATACTGGGGAGCAGGGGTGCATTTTCACCACTCAGTTCTCAATCTGAGGCAATTTCTACTCGCCATTTTTAAAAATTCATTCATTCAGAGGATGTGGGCATTGCTGGTGAGGGCAGCATTTACTGCCCACCCCTAATTGCTGTTGGGAAGGTTGCGGTGAGTTGCCTTCTCAAACTGCTGCGATCATGTGAGGTAGGTACACCTTATAGTGCTGTTACGAAGGGTGCTCCAGGATTTCGACCCAATGACAGTGAAGGAACGGCGCGACAGTTCCAAGACAGGTTATGTGTGGCTTGGAGGGCAACCTACAGATCATAGAATTTACAGTGCTGAAGGAGGCCATTTGGCCCATCGAGTCTGCACTGACCATTAGGGCAGCATGGTGGTTAGCATAAATGCCTCACAGCTCCAGGGTCCCAGGTTCGATTCCCGGCTGGGTCACTGTCTGTGCGGAGTCTGCACGTCCTCCCCGTGTGTGCGTGGGTTTCCTCCGGGTGCTCCGGTTTCCTCCCACAGTCCAAAGATGTGCGGGTTAGGTGGATTGGCCATGCTAAATTGCCCGTAGTGTCATAAAAGGTAAGGTTAAGGGGTGGGGGGTTGTTGGGTTACGGGTATAGGGTGGATACGTGGGTTTCAGTAGGGTGATCATGGCTCGGCACAACATCGAGGGCCGGAGGGCCTGTTCTGTGCTGTACTGTTCTATGTTGTAAGAGAATCCTACTCAAGCCCACACCTCTACCCTATCCCAGTAAGCCCGCTTAACCTTTTTGGACACTAAGGGCAATTTATCATGGCCAATCCACCTAATCTGCACATCTTTGGTCTGTGGGAGGAAACCGGAGCATCCGGAGGAAACCCAAGCAGACACGGGGAGAGCGTGCAGACTCCGCACAGACAGTGACCCAAGCCGGGAATCGAACCTGGGGCCCTGGAGCTGTGAAACAACTGTGCTAACCACTATGCTACCGTGCTGCCCAGATGGAGGTCTCCTCTGCATCTCCTCCTTCTAGACGGTAGAGGTCATGGGTTTGAAAGCTGCCCTTTTAAGGAGCTTTGGTGAGTTGCTGCGGTGCACCTTAGTGGATGGTGCATTGCTGCCACTGTCCGTCAGTGGTGGAGAGAGTGAATGTTTATGGACGGGGTTGCCAATCATGCAGGCTACTTTTCTCTGGGTGATGTTGAACTTAGAACAGTACAGAACAGAACAGGTCCCTCGGCCCTCAATGTTGTGCCGAGCCATGATCACCCTACTCAAACCCACGTATCCACCCTATACCCGTAACCCAACAACCCCCCCCCCCCCCCTAACCTTACTTTTATTAGGACACTAAGGGCAATTTATCATGGCCAATCCACCTAACCCGCACATCTTTGGACTGTGGGAGGAAACCGGAGCACCCAGAGGAAACCCACGCACACACTGGGAGGACGTGCAGACTCCACACAGACAGTGACCCAGCCGGGAATCGAACCTGGGGCCCTGGAGCTGTGAAGTATTTATGCTAACCACCATGCTACAGTGCTGCCCCGAGTGTCGTTAGAGCTGCAGTCATCCAGGCCAGTGGAGCGAGTATTCCATCCTGCTCCTGACTTGTGCCTGGTAGTCGGTGAACATGATGCGAGTCAAATTACGATATCTCCCAATGGGAGGAAGAAGAACAGAAGGGAGAGTCATAACCAAGATTGTTTACAGTGGTGGGAACCAGGCAGTGGGTCTGGCATTCATCACCTTTTTTCTGCCGATATCCGGCTTGTGGAATAAAGATAGAAAAATGGCATTTAAATATATATTGCAAAAAAAAAGGTCGGTGCATAAATTGCAAATGGTTCTGCACACCTGCAAGTTCAGACTGTTGTTTCTTAACAGATTTTGTCCTGGAGGGTTTTTAGTCTATTGCTTAGATCTAGCCCTGTGCTTCAATTCTTTGCAGTTGCTTTGGGAGTTAGGGTTACCGACAGTTCCCCTGTGGCATTGCACAGGATAAATCAGATGATGCACTGTGACAAAACAAAAGGAATAGGAAATCCAGAGTGAGCTATTCTATCGCTAACGTGCATTTTATTTCGCCTGATTGGCTGCTGGGCAGGTCTAATTGTTGTTAATAGCCTGAACCTAAATTTTAATTGGTGTTGGTGAGCAATAGTTTGTAGGTTGGCAGGTGTTTGTAAATTCCCCATTCTAAGCGGTTATATATATATGTATATATGTGTGTGTGTGTATCTGTATGTGCAGTTTGTGATATGAGGTAATCGTTGGGTTATATGAGGGATGGTTCAGTAAAGGAGCGATTGTTGCTTAGAAACTAAAGTGCAGGAAAATCTTTTTCATTGGTAGGGATAATATGGGTTTATTTAGAAATCGGAACTGGACTGAGTTTTGCAATGAGATGATGGAAGAATGAGCGTCTTTATGTCAACACTAGGTCTAACTGGAGAATGACACATGGTGTGAAGTAAGTTTTATATTGCTCACACATTAAGTGTTTAAGATGACATTATAACCACAAGAGCAGAGCTTCTGTGGTCTGTAAGTGTCATCTCATTCTCAATCCGAAGATGTCACATTCCTTAGTTACACTTCAAGCTGCGTCTTGACTGGCGAGGTTCGTTGGCAATCTGTACTTCAGAGCTTTCTCTTAAAACCCTCCGTGGGTCAGCATTCAGATTGGACACCACGGATATTGAAAAGGAAAGGTGGAATGATTCGAGAAGTAGCAGTTAAGGGACACCGAGACCCGGTTTTACAAATTTGTAGATCCCAGGAGAAGGAGAAACCGAGATGCTGTCTGGAAATTTTAAAATCCCGCAAAAGGATTAAAGGAGATGATGAGTCAGCATTTTCCATTTCCTCAGCTCACATGCTGATATTTTCTAATCACTTGGTGGTGGTGGGGGTGATATTTTCTGATCACTGGTTGGGCGAGGCGGCAGGGGACAGAGAGAGGGAGATCTTGAGTGTGGAAGATGGAACTCTCCCGATGGGGATGGATATGGAGTTCAGTGCAGAGTATGACGTCTGTTTGGAATTCGGTCATTGAATCGCGCACGGACCCACGAGAAGCGATTGCCCCTTTTCTAATTCAGCAAGTGGCTGGATGTGGACAAGAAATGGGGCTTGCTGGAATCGTCCTATCAGCTTCTCTTTGTGCAGAGCAGGAATCGAGCATTTTATCCCTTTTTGTACAAGACCCTTGCACGGAGTGTCGGACTAAACCTGGGGTTTGAACTATTGCTAGTTCACAGTAATGAAAATGAAATGAAAATCGCTTATTGTCACAAGTAGACTTCAGTGAAGTTACTGTGAAAAGCCCCTAGTCGCCACATTCCAGCACCCGTTCGGGGAGGCTGGTACGGGAATTGAGCCGTGCTGCTGGCCTGCTTGGTCTGCTTTAAAAGCCAGCGATTTAGCCCAGTGTGCTAAACCAGCCCCAGTAGTGGTCGTTTGCAGCTATATTTCTATCTTTAATCTTGTGCTACATCCCGATTTGTATTAAATTCTTCTTTTTGATGAGTTCTATGAACCGAGACTTGTGTGTAGCTACTTACGGGATACAATCATTATTTGTGCGAATAATGCACTGAAGGGGAAAAAAAAATCAGTTGATGTAACCATAGAGATGTTGAGGTTTACAGATTTACTTCCAAAACCATGAATGAGTCTTTTGAAATAATTTTTTCCCTCATTTCTAAATTTTTTTTAAAAAGAAAAGGAAATAATGCATTGCATCTCGCTGGAATGGATCCTAGAAGGATTTAACAATTAGATTGTGTTGCTGAAGGAATGCATTACAAGTGTAATGACATCCCTGGGGTGAGGACAGACATGCCAAACGCCACTCATTAGGCCCAACAACCATTTAAAATCCTGGTTTAAGAATGTGTCTTGTTTTGATGCATATATCACTTTTTTTTCCCCAAAAGGTAAACAGGTCCGTGTGTTTAAACACATTTCCAATGTGTCATTCCTACCAGTGCTAGTCTGTGGCTACTGACCGTTCTCTTGCATTGACAACTCTGGGGAAATTGGATGCCAGGATGGGGTATATCGTACTGCAGAGTAGCCATTTGGTGGTGATTTCTATCTGGTTGATTTCATGACTGTGGCTTTCAAAGAAAAGGAAAGAGAAAAACTGCCTTTTGGTTTCGGGAAACGTAATTTCATAGAATTTACAGTGCAGAAGGAGGCCATTCGGCCCATCGAGTCTGCACCGGCTCTTTGAAAGAGCACCCTACCCAAGCCCACATCTCCACCCTATCCCCATAACCCAGTAACCCCACCCAACACTAAGGGCAATTTTGAACACAAAGGGCAATTTAGCATGGCCAATCCACCTAACCTGCACATCTTTGGATTGTGGGAGGAAACAGGAGCACCCGGAGGAAACCCGCGCACACAC